>NC_041383.1:18066526-18107653 GCF_002162155.2 Triticum dicoccoides
AGGTTTGCTCTCCACTCGGTAGGATTTTTTTAAATACTTAGGCGAGTACTGGACTGCAGCTAAGCCCCCGAGTGGGAGGTTTGCTCTCCACTCGGTAGGATTTTTTTAAATACTTAGGCGAGTACTGGACTGCAGCTAAGCCCCCGAGTGGGAGGTTTGCTCTCCACTCGGTAGGATTTTTAAATACTTAGGCGAGTACTGGACTACAGCTAAGCCCCCGAGTGGGAGGTTTGCTCTCCACTTGGTAGGATTTTTTTAAATACTTAGGCAAAACAAATTCGCATCTAAGCCCCCGAGTGAGAGGCTTGCTCATCACTTGGTAGTATTTTCAAATACTTAGGCGAAACGGATTCGCATCTAAGCCCCCGAGTGAGAGGCTTGCTCGTCACTCGGTGGGATTTTTTTTTACAAACTTAGGCGAAAACAGATTCGCAGCTAAGCCACCCACTGGGGGATTCAAACAAAAGCAACAACAATCACTTGGAAAATTATAACACTCTTGTCTTTGATAAACAATCTACAGAGGTACTTTTTATTACATCTCATCCGAGTGAGTACTTAAGTATAAAAGGGGCGGAGCAGCTCCCCATTCCAAGCTCGCGGCTTATCAATCTGGCGATTGATGTTGTAAAGACGGTACGCTCCATTGTGGAGAACTTTGGTGACGATGAAGGGGCCTTCCCAAGTAGGAGCGGGCTTGTGTGGCTTCTGTTGATCCACTCGGAGGACCAAATCTCCTTCTTGGAAGGCTCGACTCTTCACATTTCTGGCATGGAATCGACGCAAGTCTTGCTGATAGATAGTCGAGTGGATCAAGGCCATCTCTCTTTCCTCTTCTAGGAGGTCGACTGCATCCTGCCGGGCTTGTTCTGCTTCATCTTCAGAGTAGAGCTCGACTCGGGGTGCATTGTGAAGCAAGTCACTCGGCAGAACTGCTTCAGCTCCATAGACCAGAAAGAATGGAGTTCATCCAGTTGACCGATTAGGGGTGCTCCTTAATCCCCAAAGAACTGAAGGAAGTCCGTCGACCCATGCGCCTACTGTGTGCTTGAGATCGCGCATCAGTCGGGGTTTCAGTCCTTTGAGAATTAGACCGTTTGCTCGTTCCGCTTGTCCATTCGACTGGGGATGAGCGACCGAAGCGTAGTCGACTCGTGTGCCTTGAGAGGCGCAAAAGGCTTTGAACTTGTCGGAATCGAAGTTCGACCCATTATCAGTGATGATGCTATGGGGAACTCCATATCTGAATATCAACTCTCTGACAAAACTGATAGCAGTGCAAGCATCGAGATTCTTGATAGGTTTAGCTTCAATCCATTTAGTAAACTTGTCGACTGCCACTAGCAAGTGAGTGAAGCCGCTCCTGCCAGTTCTCAGTGGTCCAACCATATCCAACCCCCAAACAGCGAAGGGCCAGACGAGTGGAATGGTCTTCAAGGCTGAGGCGGGCTTGTGTGACATATTGGAATAGAACTGACTTCCTTCACACTTGTCGACTAACTCTTTCACCATTTCATTAGCTCTTGGCCAGTAAAACCCCGCCCGGTATGCTTTATCCACAATGGTCCGAGAGGACACATGATGACCACAGGTCCCCGAGTGGATATCATCAAGAATTATCTGACCTTCTTCTGGTGTTATACATTTCTGACCGACTCCAGTCGCGCTTTCCCTGTACAACTGTCCCTTTATCACTGTAAAGGCTTTGGATCGACGGACGATCTGTCGAGCCTCTTCTTCATTCTCTGGGAGCTCTTTCCTTAGGATATACGCGATGTACGGCACCGTCCAGTCGGGAGTGATGACCAAAACTTCCATGATCAGGTCGACCACAGCTGGGACCTCAACTTCAGTCGGATCCGTGACACTTTTTGGCTGTGGGGCTTCTTCGGTGAAAGGATCCTCTTGAACTGATGGTGTGTGGATGTGTTCCAAAAACACATTGCTGGGAATGGCTTCTCTCTTGGAACCTATTTTTGCTAAATCATCAGCCGCTTGATTTTTCAGTCAGGGTATATGATGTAGCTCTAACCCCTCGAATTTCTTCTCTACCTTTCTCACTGCATTGCAGTAATCAGTCATAGCCGGACTTCCGACGTCCCACTCCTTCATCACTTGATTAACCACCAAATCTGAGTCGCCATAGACCATGAGGCGACGGACGCTGAGTGAAATGGCCATATGCAACCCATACAAAAGTGCTTTGTATTTTGCTTCATTATTGGAGGAATCAAAGTGGATCTGGAGCACATATCTGAGCTTATCTCCTCGGGGGGAAACCAACACTACCCCAGCACCGGAACCATTCAGCATCTTAGATCCATCAAAGAACATGGTCCAGTGCTCCGAGTGAACTTGAGTCGGCAGTTGCTGTTCCATCCACTCGGCGATGAAATCTGCTATTGCTTGGGACTTGATGGCTTTCTTTGCCTCAAACTTGATATCTAGGGGAAGGAGTTCAATCGCCCATTTTGCCACTCGACCAGTTGCATCTCTGTTGTGCAGAATCTCTGACAATGGGGCATCACTGACGACTGTAATGGAATGGTCAGAGAAGTAATGAGCAACCTTCTTCGTGGTCATATAAATCCCATATACAAGCTTCTGATAATGAGGGTATCTTTGCTTTGATGGGGTCAAAACTTCAGAAAGATAATATACTGGGCGCTGAACTTTAAAGGCTTTTCCTTCTTCTTCCCACTCGACCGTAAGTACTGTACTGACGACTTATCCCATGGCTGCAATGTAAAGCAGCAAAGGCTCTTTGCTGATCGGGGCAGCAAGCACCGGCTGGGTGGAAAGCAGGGCTTTTAGCTCTGCAAACGCTGCATCAGCTTCAGGAGTCCACTCGAACTTGTCTGACTTCTTCATCAGTCGGTAAAGAGGCAATGCCTTTTCACCGAGACGAGAGATGAATCGACTTAAAGCGGCCGAGCAACCAGTAAGCTTCTGGACATCGTGCACACGTACAGGACGTTTCATTCAGAGTATAGTACCAACTTTTTCTGGGTTGGCGTCGATTCCTCGTTCGGAAACGAGAAAACCAAGTAACTTTCCACCAGGAACTCCGAATGTGCACTTTGATGGGTTAAGCTTGATATCATACCTCCTGAGGTTGGCAAATGTTTCAGCAAGGTCAGTCAGCAGGTCGGAACCTTTCCATGACTTGACCACAATATCATCCATGTATGCTTCCACATTCCGACTGATTTGAGTGAGCAAACACTTCTGAATCATCCTCATGAACGTGGCTCCGGCATTTTTGAGGCCGAATGGCATGGTGACATAACAGAAGCACCCAAATGGAGTGATGAAAGCTGTTTTGATCTCGTCGGGTCCATACAGACGGATCTGATGGTAACCGGAATAGGCACCTAAAAAAGACAGCCGCTCACATCCCGCGGTCGAGTCAACTATTTGGTCGATGCGGGGGAGAGGAAAATGATCTTTCGGGCAGGCTCGATTGATATGTTTGAAGTCAATGCACATGTGAAGTGACTTGTCCTTCTTGGGGACCATGACAACATTGGTGAGCCACTCGGAGTGGTAAATCTCTCGGATAAACTCTGCTGCTAAGAGCCGAGCCACTTCCTCGCCAATGGCCTTTCTCTTCTGGACGGCGGACCGTCGAAGATGTTCCTTGACAGGTTTCACTTTTGAGTCGACTCGTAGACGGTGCTCAGCCAGCCCCCTGGGAACACCCGGCATGTCAGAAGGCTTTCATGCGAAGATGTCCCAGTTCTCACGGAGGAACTGGATGAGCACTTCTTCCTATTTGGAGTCGAGTGTTGTAGAGATATGAGTCGGAGCAGCACTGGGGTCGGTCGGGTGAATGTGAATCGGCTTTGTCTCACCGGACGACTGAAATGCTGATTCCGTAGCAGGCTTCTTGGCTCGCAACAAATCACTTGGATCTGCAGTTTTTTGGTATTCTTGTAGCTCTACCACTGCCATCTGAGCATCGGCGATCTTTGAGCCTTTCTGAAAGCACTCTTCCGCCTTCTTCTGATCGCCAGTAAAAGTGATCACACCTTTGGGACCAGGCATCTTCAATTTGAGGTACACATAGCATGGTCGAGCCATGAAGCGGGCATAAGCTGGCCTGCCCAAAATAGCGTGATAAGCACTCTGGAAATCCACAACTTCAAATTTTAACTTTTCTTTGCGGTAATTCTTGGAATCACCGAAAACCACATCAAGAGCAATTTGGCCGAGTGAATCAGCCTTCTTTCCAGGAATGACTCCATGGAAACTCATGTTGCTGGTACTGAGTTTGGACATCGGAATGCCCATCCCTTTCAATGTCTCTGCATACAGAGTATTCAGGCCACTGCCACCATCCATCAAAACTTTAGTCAGTCGAGTGCCTTCGACGACTGGGTCGACCACCAAAGCTTGCCTCCCAGGGGTGGCTATGTGTGTCAGATGATCAACTGGTCGAATGTGATGGCAGTTTGAGACCATTTCAGATAACTGGGTGTCACCGGAGCAACCATATTCACCTCTCGGTTGATAACTTTCAATCGACTTTTGCTTTCAACATCAGCAAAAATCATCAGGGTGGAATTGACCTGGGGATATCCATCATCACTATCTTCTTTGCCTTCAACTTTGTCCGACTCCTTTTCCTTATCTTTGGGATGTTTCCCCTGGAATTGCTGGATCAAGAGCCGACACTGTCGAGTGGTATGTTTCGGATAATGAATTTACCCTCCTCATCTTTCTTCGTGTGGACGTGGCACGGCAAATCCATCACGTCATTACCTTCCTCGTCCTTCACCTTCTTAGGGTCCCAAGACCCTTTGGGCTTTCCTTTAAACTTTCCTTGAGTCACGGCCAAGGCTTCTCCAGGAGCAGCTGGCTCAGCTTTCCGCTTTTGCTTCCGACTGGAGTTCCCTCCTCCGGTTTCGTGGGCGACTGACTTATGCTTGCCACTCCGGAGCCGATCCTCTTCTTCACCATTTGCATACTTGGTGGCAATCTCCATCATTCGACTCAGAGACATGTCTCCGGTTTGACCGAATTTCAGGTTTAGCTCTCTGTATTTAATGCCTTCCTTGAAGGCACAGACTGCCTGGTGATCAGATACATTCTCTACCGTGTGATGCAACGTGATCCATCTCTGGATGTAATCCCTCAGAGTTTCATTCGACTTCTGCACACAAGATTGCAGCTCTGTCAACCCTGCTGGTCGCTTGCAAGTTCCTTCAAATGTTCTGACGAACACTCGGGCAAGATCTTCCCAAGTGTAAATGCTGCTGGGTGCTAACTGATTCAACCATGCTCTGGCCGAGCCCTCCAACATAAGAGGCAGGTGTTTCATGGCCACCTCGTCGTTGCCGCCGTCAATCTGAACAGCCACTCGGTAGTCCTCAAGCCAAGTATCAGGCTTGGACTCACCAATGAACTTGTTGACTCCAGTCGCCAACCTGAAGTTGGGAGGAATCACCGCGGCCATGATGGCTCTGCTGAAACACTCTAGTCCTGAAACGTGTACTCTACTGCTGGTGGGTACATCTCTGTCATGACCTTCTTGGTGAGCTCTGTTCCTGTCGACCAAACCTTGAACGATAATGGATCTCGCATCAAAGCCTGGTTCCCTGGGGTCGACTGGAATCCTTCGCCCAACACTGTGATGGCGTCTGTCATCCTGCTGCCGAGGCGCGTACGATCCACCCCTTGGGGGAGGGGTGGGCACTCGACGTCGATCATCACGATCAAGTCGGTCATCATACTTCTCACGGTTCTTGTACTGATCACGTCGGTCTCCACGTCCCTCATGCCTCGGGGGCGATCTTGGGCTATGGGCCGACTGGACTGTATTTGCAGCGAAGGATCTCTGTGAATCCTATTCCGCGACTACGATACAGCTGAATTTTGATTTCCTGCTGCCTGGAGTAATGCTCTGATCTGAAACAAGCCTCTGCCAGCCTCTGACTGGGAAGGCTGAATCGACTCTGCTATACGGGCTGCAGCTGCTAGATTCTGAATCGGAGTTTGATATACCTGAGTCGGTGGTGGAAAGAGTTGACGTCGACTGGATTCTGGAACCCGTTGCCGCGCACGCTCGTCGAGTGCTCGCTGGAGGTTCTCCAGTCAAGTGCGCTCAGCCAAGTTGGCCAAGCGTGCGTCCTCTAAGGCACGAGCCTCGGGGGTTTCTCCAATGATAGGAGTGTGCAGCGCATCCATGTTCCGGCGGCGAAGTTCTTCCCTCTGCAGCGAAGTGAGAGGTTCGGGGTGATACTCTTCGTGAGCATGTGCCGGATCGCCTCCGCCGTCGCCTCCGTCGGTGCGGGGAAAGCCGGGAGGACTGCATGGTCCATTGACCATCAGAACCTCCACCGCTGGATCACTGCTGTCGCTTTCGGATTTAGTCTCTACGGAGCCAGTCGAACAGGCCGTAGAGAGATTCGCCGGGCTCGATCGCCGTGACTTGGGAGGTGGCCGACTTACGAGCCACCGCGTGCCTCACCCACCGCTGAAGCCTCGACCGACCGGAGCACTTGCGCCGGCAGGAGACAGGGAGGGAGGACGACACAGGAGTCGACCGATGGGTCGACGGTTGCCGCAGGAGGACGCCGCGGACGCACGCGCGAAAGTGCGTCGCCCCGCGGACGGGGAGCGCGTCGATGTCGAGCGGAGCCTC
Source organism: Triticum dicoccoides (assembly GCF_002162155.2). Classification (NCBI taxonomy): domain Eukaryota; kingdom Viridiplantae; phylum Streptophyta; class Magnoliopsida; order Poales; family Poaceae; genus Triticum; species Triticum dicoccoides. The sequence goes on from NC_041383.1 coordinate 18,073,173, forward strand.
CTGAAGCCAAGCGGAGTCGTCGGCGATGAACATGAGCGCGCCGAGACGGATCTCGCGGCCCTCAACCAAAACTCTGCCTGAAACCATGATGAAGGAGATCGGAACAATCGCAGCTTCTCCAATAAGTTGCTAAGACACCTGCCCCAAGGTGGGCGCCAACTGTCGCGGTTCTAAGTCTGACAGTAATGTAGGGGGATAGGAATGGAGAGGCAAGATCCTAGCTATGGAGTAGTTGTTACGCAAGAGATTTACGAGTTCAGGCCCTTCTCGGAGGAAGTAACAGCCCTACGTCTCGGAGCCCGGAGGCGGTCGACTGGATTATGCGTATATGGGTTACAGGGGTGCGAACCCTTTACACTGAGGAGGGGGTGGCTTATATAGAGTTCGTCAAACCCCTCCGGCCCTCAGTTATGTAGGGTTTAAAGTACATTAAGATCGGGAGTTACTGGTAACGTCCCACATAAAGTGCTATGATGACCATAAAGGCTACTTAATGACCGACCGTTTGTGTGCAGAGTGACTTTAGATCTCCTAGCAGTCGAGTGGTTGGCTTCATGGTCGAGTGTCTTCGAGTCCGTCGAGTGGAATACTTCTGAGTCGATTGACGGGTGGTTTCTTCTGGAGATGTCCTTGGGGAGGGTAGTTTGGACAGGTCCATGACCCTACCCTAGGTACATAGCTTCATCAGACATCACATCCAGCTCAAGCCCCTTGTAATCTGGATCTTCAAGGCTGAATGGGACCTGCAGAAGCTCGCACAAAGACAATGGCCAAATCAAAACTTACCGAAATCAACCAAATCAAGAAATCCCAAATCTAAAACCCTAACCCTAAACTCATTGTACTGACCTGGTTGAGCCCGTCAGTGGAGGAGGAAGAGGAAGACTACATGTACAGGAGGCTAGACTGCTCGTCGCTGCTTTCGTCCTCCAAAACCATGGCGGCGGCAGGGCAGGGCGGCGGCCGGCAGTCGGGACGCGGGCGGCGGCGACGGAGGGAACGAGTCGAGGAGGAGGGGAGGAGAATGGTGCAGTGGGGGACGAACCGGTGCGACCGGACCGGATTGGAGAGCGGCTCGTCCTAGTCAGCGCGCGGGCACGCGCCGATTGGCCAGCGTGGCACCTGACGGGTGGGGCCGAGCTGTCGGAGATACCGTCAATACGTATAAATCAACCTTTTAGCCTTTTTTGCAAAAACCTGAACCAATGTTGGTACTGACACGCAAAAATTAGCAATCGTGTTACCAATGTGCATGTGATGTTCCAGTTGTGATACTTATGTGCAATTAACTCACTCTTCCTGATAGTACGAAGTAGTACTAGTATTTATACTTGGCTAGTCGCCGACAGGCACCGGTGCCGGCCTGCTCCTTGAGTTTTGTCTCTTCTGGACCCACCAACCGCAGGCGCGTCTCCTACAGCCACTAATCATTTCTTTTCTACAAATATAAACCTTAAAACGAGCTGTCCAACGGTTGACTCGACGACTTTGATTAGTCCTTGTGCATGCATGGATCGCCTCCTCATTCCATCCGTTCTCACTCTTCTCTCTCTCTCTCCATTAGGTTGAACAGGATGAGATCTCGATTGCACATCACCTTCCATTGAACGTGTAGCATGCAGTATTTGAGCTTGCTGGGTTGTGGTGATCGGTCGCCGGGGGGATATGGCTGGCTTCGTCAGATCGTCATCCATTGATACGTGTTAGGAGTGGCTAGCATCGTTTCAGATCTGCATCATGTTCTTCTGAACCTCAGGTACCACTACTAGTAACTTGTATCGTTCATTCATCCTCTTCTTAGCGCTGCACAGGCAGCAGCTCCATGGCTCGGCTCCTAGATGTTGTCGTTTCCCCAATCCCCATCATTAATTAATTTTATAATTACGCAGTAATTGGCAGAGGTGAGGTGCCAACTGCTAGGCTGCGGGCCGGCGTTCGTCGATCGTCGCCATGGGGCCGGAAGTGGCTGTTGCACTTGCGGTGGTGGGATGGTTCGTCTCGCCGCACATAACCAAGCTCATGGAGGTCGCGCGATCGTGCGCTTCCAGCAAGTACAAGCTGCCAAGGGGCATGAGGAAGAAGCTGCTGAAACTGGCGCAAGATCTGGGGGACATCAAGGACTTCCTGGATCCAGCTACTATGGGGGGCTCCGTCAACGACAGGACCTGGGTCAACCGTCTGTGGAGTCTCAAGGATGCCATCCATGACGCGGAGGAGATCCTGGACTTGTTCGAGTCGCATATCCTTGAGGCCGAGGCAGCTAAAAACCTTAAGAAGCGCTCCGGCGGTGGTGGTGGCAGTGCTAGCAGCAGTGGCAGGAAATCCGCATATTCTTGGTGGATTTTCACCACCAACACCAGTGGCAGGAAATCCGCATATTCTTGGTGGATTTTCACCACCAACACCAGTGGTCCGTCAATGAATCAGCTCAAGGAAGTGCTCAAGAACCTAGGGGAGCTTCGTGAGAGGATGCGAGAGCTCTGCGAGAATCCTGCCACTCGGCGTGCTGTACTTTCTCCACTCTGCAGAGCACCCTTGGGCCCGGAGCCAGTAAGGGAAAAGAAGCTCTTCTTCGGGTACGGCGTGGAGTATGAGCAGCTAGTCTCCATGCTCGGGGACGGCAACTGCAAGGACAAGAAAGTTATCTCCCTCATAGGCCATGGCGGGATGGGGAAGACCGAGCTTGCTCGCCAGGCGTACCGCCATGTCCGAGGCAAGTTTGATCGGCCCATATGGGTGCCTGCCTACGGCAAGAATGCTCAGTTTGACCTTCTGGCAGAGATTTGGAAGTCGGCCGTCGGCGAAAAATCAGTCCAGGAGATGAACATTTCTAGCCTTCAGGACAAGCTCAAGGCACAACTGGCATCCCAGAGGTGCCTGCTTGTGCTGGATGATGTATGGAGCGACGAAAAGGACATCAACGAGAGCCAGAGAAGAAATGCGCTGCGCTGCTTCACTGATTTCGTGGGCGTCGGGAGTCGCATCGTAATGACGACGCGATCCAGGATTTGTTCGACGAAACTGGGCGCAGAAGAAACCATCTTCCTGAATGGGATCAAACCTGAAGAGATGATGCTTCTGCTAAACGACACCGCAAATCTCAGCGCCGATGGTACCAGCGGCATCCAGGGGATGCTCAAAAGCGACGTGCTCAAGCTCAAGGGGTCCCCTTCGGCGGCCATAGAGATCGGCGAGAAGTTGAAGGCACGAAACGCAAGCTGCCGGCGCGAGCGACGCGGCGGCATCTTGGAAAACATGGAATGCCACATCGCCGGCGTGTTAGTAAGCCATCTCGCCAGCTATGACCATCTGCCACCGCACCTCCAGCGTTGCTTCGCGTTCTGCAGCATATTCCCAGAGGGTTGGAGGTTTGAGCCTGAGAAGCTGACCAAGATGTGGATGGCTCTTGGTTTCGTCGAGGAGAAGGCCCATCATCCTCAGGTTGAAAATGGGATGAGCAGCATGGAAGACGTTGCCACAGGCTATTTCCAAGAGCTGGTGGACCGCTCCTTGTTTGAGTTAGAACAGAGCAAGGGCGGAGGAGACAAACATAATCGTTACGTGATTCACGAGCACATTCATCGGATGATACGTGATGCCTCTTCCAAGAATTGCATAAGCATCTCTCGTGCGAGCACCGGAGACAAGACTACTAGCATCCCTCCAAGGGTTCGCCACTTGTCAGTTACCAGCGGCTGCCTTGATCAGCTGAATGAGTACTCCATAGGACTCGGCAATCTGCGGACCTTGATAGTCCTAAAGGATGATGGTGATGATGATGATGGTATCGTTGCCATTGACAAAGATATACTCCAACAATTCAAGGGTGTGAGAGTACTGGATCTAACAGAGACAGGCATAACTGAACTTCCAGCGAGTATTGGCAAGCTGAAACATGTGAGGTACCTAGGCCTTCCTAGCACCGTCAGCAGTGATCTCGGTGATCAAGTCACCAAGCTATTGTTTCTTCAGACACTGAGTGTGGGCCAGGACGAGGACAAAGGGAAAAAGAGAGAGTGCATCACCAACATAAGTGGCATAGGAAGGCTGGTTAAACTTCGAGAGTCGATCGAGTTCCAGGTGATGAGGGCGTCGGAGAAGGAAGGGCACAGCCTGTGGGAGCTGGCCGGGATGAAGTCTCTTGGGAAGACGCTGAGCATAAAGGGCCTGGACGCCGTCTCGAGCAAAGAGGAAGCCAAGCAGGCTCGGCTTGACAACAAGTGTTCCGTCAAGGTCCTGAAGCTTCAATGGGGAGCCCCGGATGCGCGCCACGGAGAACCTGTCGCCCGAAGCTCTGCTGCTGCTGACCCCGCGCCCGCGGTGGCCGTCCTCCAAGGTCTCCAGCCCCACCACTACCTCCATGAACTTCGTATCGAGAGGTATTCCGGGGAGACGTCGCCTACCTGGCTCAGCGGACTGGAGAAGCTGACGCGCCTGTACCTCAAGAACTGCAGGAAGCTCAAGGCCCTTCCGGCCCTGGGCCAGCTCCCGTGCCTTGAGCTTCTCGAAATCAAGGAGCTTTGTGTTGTTGCGAGGATCGACGGCGGCTTCTGCGGTGGCGGCGCGTTCCCCAAGCTTAAGAAGATCGTGCTGGACGACATGAAGGAACTGGTGGCGTGGAATGACAATGACATGCCGAAAGTTGCGTTCCCTCTGCTCAGGGACGTGAGCATCGCCGACTGCCCGCTGCTGTCGTCCTTGTCGGCCCTCGGGCGCTGCACAGGTCCCATTGATCTGCGCGTCAAGGGTGGGTGCCCTCACATTACACCAGACATCCTGCCCGCAGCTTTCAGGAACGGTGTCTCAACCTGCAAATTCCACTAGAGCTGTGCGTCCCTCCCTACGTGCACGCTTCGTGGTGCAGTTTCTCTTTGTCAGTTTTCGTCACTGGGCCTGTAATAATAAGATTAAGAAAAACGTTTATTTGATCTGGATGTTGCCTTGCTGCTTACTGGCTACCTACCTTGGCTTTGCCTCGGCGTTGTGATCTCTGTTTTGGTTTCAAAAAATTGCATGGAACGGGGGAAACCCTTTGGCTCAAAAATAAATAAATTATTTTCCTTTTTTTCGTTTTTATTTGAAATAAAAACCTTTTCGTAGACGTAGCACCACTCTATTATCTAGGACACTGATAAGTGCCATATGTATGACACGAAGCAATTTCATCCTGACGATTTTTTATGGCAAGTTTAGTTATCCGAGTATGGCAATTCTAGTTGTGAAGCATGACAACTTTCTGTTTGGATGGCAAGTTTCAGTTTTTATTTTTTATGGCAATTTTAGTGTAAAAAATGCCAGGTGGTGTTATTTCATGCCACATGCGTGGCAGTTATTGTTTGAGATTATCTATTAGGACATCTACAATGCCAACCCTCAAACCCTCCGCATACGTCCATACCACGTAGTCTAAATATGTTGTGTCATCCAATATGGGTCTGTATCGATCCATCGGGTGGTCCGCATGTGTTTTTCCCTGCAAACCGAAGACAAACTAGGAGGCTTTGCGGGCGCTCGAACTGCTGCCATGCCCGTTCCTGACTGCCCGGCCCACGAAAAAACCCCTCCCTCATGGCGACAGCTGCCTGCATTTATGCCATTGTAGAGTGGTTGTTTCGGATTCACGCCGGTCCAGAACGGACGCGACCTCTTGCTGGTGCTGCCATTGAAGCGGCGCGCCGGCCGAGAAAGTGCCGCCATTGCACGTTCAGTTGAACACACCTAATCATCGCATTCAACCGACTTCAGACTGCCTTGCCTACCTTCATTGAACCCGCGCGTGTGCCGAGAAACCTACTCCGACCACACATCCGCCCGTGAACTAGCTGGCATTAAACACAACACCTCTTGGCTCATCACGCCCACCTACTATTTATACAAGGCCAGACATCGTGCAAGAACCGCTCCACACCTCCGCTCTTCATCTCCTCCTTGCACCATTTTCTCCACAATCTCGATGGCGTCCGTCGAGTAGGAAGACGGGTTCTCCAGCATAAAAGTTGGTTGGGTGGCTCTGCGAGCCTTCCGGATACGAGCCAGGCAACTCGCTGCTCCACCTTCCTTCCACCCCAGGCCGTTAGTACCATGGGTGAGGCTGTCGCCGCTCAAAGGTCGCCCCGGGTGCAACAACTCGCCGCTCCATGCCGGCTTGCAGAGGAGTGACCAGTTGCTCGACGTCGGCACGCAGGGGAGCACGATATCTAGGAATCGTTGTTAGACGCACCATCCATCACAAACGTTGGCAGAACCGTGCCCTTCCGGCGGAGGCGGCCAGGATGTCCGTGGCCACCGACAACACCGAGAAGAAGTAGACCATGGGAGGTCATTGCCGCTTGAATCCCATGAAGGCCACCGTCGCCGTGTCGCCAGCATACACAACCGAGGAAAATGCTTAAGTTTTTTCCTCTGAAAAATTTGCAACTAACATTTTTGGCACGTATGAGCATGTGCTCCCTAGAGCCAAATTTTCATATATTTCCTCAGTACATATGATGTACAACATGAAATTCGGGGGTGCTTATGTAAGGATCAAGTTGTAGAATGATTATAGGTTTTTAGATTATTCATGTTTGTTGCTCAATGATACATATACCATCTCTGCTTTATTTGAATACCGTTGTTCTTCTGCCAGCAACAGTACCACCAAAATCAGGAAAAAATGTCCGTTGATTTTTGAGTTTAAAGACGCTACCTTAGAATTGATTCTGGAAAGTTGAGCTTATAGGATTGTCATAATATTTATATAACCAGCCAGATATTTAGATTTTTTTTTGTTTTCCATTGTGAATAAATATTCACAAAATAACGGAAAAGATAAATCTTTGTTATATTCATGTTTATTTTCTTTTTTCATGGATGTTCTTACCATATGTCCAAAAATCGAAAGCAAAAGGCACCCAATAAAACAAAAACCAAACAAAAGGAAGCTCACATAGGTTAGATGGATCCGAGGTCTACAATATTTGAGCAGTAAATGTATCACCCCCATTCCTGTCTCTGTATCCATATCTACATTATATGTAAATTTCATAAATAAATAAGCCTAAAATCTAAAAAGTGGCCGCATGCTATTTGGTGTTCCCGAGCGGCCGCTCTGCCATACACATGCATCTGTATTATTTTGTCTCGTAGCGCATGTGGTTGTTGGCATTAAATGTGTTCATACTAGTCTCATCAGTTAGAGAAAACAGATCCACGTACTTTTATTTCGGGATTTCAAAATTTTTTAAAGCCATATCTTTTAAACCACGCATCGGAATTCAGTTCCGTTTCACCGTTGGATTCATCGCGACGAGATCTTTAAAACTAGATCCCGCATGGATATGTTTCAACAAAAAAAAAATTGATGCCGATTTTGGTGCTATATGGTGCAATTAAAGTACTGCATTGTGCAACTTTAGTACTACATGGTGCAACTTTTTTAAAAATCAGTTGGTTTGTAATTGAGTCTAGTTGTACACACATTAATATTTAGTTGGCTTATAATGTAGTCCAGTTGCACACATATTGATGTTTAGCTGCCAGAAGGACTAGTTGCACACGCATATGCTCAGTTGGCTTGTAACTTAGTCTAGTTGCACACATTGATGTTTAGTTGGCAGGACACTAGTTGCACACACATATATGCAATTGATGCGGCAATGTAATCTAGTTGCACACATATTGATATTTAGTTGACAGGACTAGTTACACACATATATGCTCAGTTGGCGCGACAATGTAGTCTAGTTGCACACACATTGATGTTTAGTTGGCAGGACTATTGGCACACACATATGCTCAGTTGGCGCGGAAATGTAGTCTAGTTGCACACACATTAATGTTTACTTGACATAAGGACTATTGGCACACACATATGCTCAGTTGGCGCAGCATATAGTCTAGTTGCACACATATTGATGTTTAGTTGGCAGTAAAACTAGTTCGTCGAAACATCCCCATGCGGGATCTACTTTTGAAGGGCACGTCGCGGGGGTTTCAATGATGAAAACAGATCTAAATTTCGATACGCGGTTTAGAAGATATGTATTTTATAATTTTAAAAACCAAAAATTAATACACAAGAGACGAAGGTGAGGAACATTAATGCATTGACATGCAAGCACTAGACGCATGCATGCAGCGGCTACCCAAACAGTGGGACGGGTGGTCGTTTTCTTCGTTTCCTTTTTCTGAACGTGAAAGGAACAAGTACTTATCTTATTTGATCAGCCGCTGGATCGCCCTACTGGACAGCCGGCCGCCCAGTAGACGCGCCCATAAATAAGTACAGATTTGCTATTTCACATCTAGATGTGAAATAGTTATCTCACATCTAACTTTCTAATCACATGATTTAGACATTAAGATTCGTATTCTTTTTTTTTTGTGTGTGTGTTGTTCCTATACGCATCGCTCGTGCGAGAGGCCACCTCGTGGGGTTTAGGCCCTTTATTTCACAGCCTCACGTATTGCCTTAGCGTGGTTTCCGGCCACAAAAGGTTTTTTATTTTATTTCTTTTGTTTTTTTCCTTTTTCCTTTTTCTTATTTTGTTCTTTTATTTGTTTCAAATTCATAAAAAAATTAATTTCATGCTTTTTTATTTTTCTTTTCTGTTCTCCATTCTTTTTGTTTTTTGTTTCTTTTAGATTCATGCTTTTTTTTCATATGTGTTAGTTGATTGTCTATCACCAAACAGGGGTTGTTTTTTTCTTGTCCCAATTGCAAGTTCATCCACAACTTTTAATTCGGTCTTGAGTTTTTTTGTCCCAGTTGCAATTCCACCCTCGATTTGTAACTGGGTCTCGACATTATTTTTGTTTCAGTTGCAAGTCCATCCTTGACTCACAACTGAGGCCCGAACTATTTTTGTCCCCGCTGCAATCCCACCCTTGACACACAACTGGGCCTCAACATTTTTATGTCTCAGTTGCAACCCCACCCTTGACTCGCAACTGGGCATCAACATTTTTTTGTCTGAGTTGCAAGTCCACCCTCAACTCGCAACTCGGGCGCAAACGTATTTTTTTCTCCCAGTTGCAAGTCCACCCTCGACTCGGAACTGAGGCCCGTCATTTTTTCCAGTTGCAAGTTGACCCTCGACTCGCAACTAGAACTCGATCTTTTTTAGTCCCAATTGCAAGTCCACCTTCGACTTATAATTCGGTACCGAATTTGTTGTCCGAGTTGCAAGTCCACCTATTAACTAATAACTAGGCCATCCTTTCTTTGACCCAATTGCAAGTCCAACATGAACTCGCAACTCGATTTGACTCTTTTTTTATCCCAGTTGCAAATTCATCATCGACTCGCAACTAGGCTAAACATTTTTTTGTCTCAGTTGCAAGTCCATCATTGACATGCAACAGGGCACGTTGATCTTTTTGCCGCAGTTGCACGTCAAACAACGGCTCGCAACTAGGGTCTCACCCTTTTTGTTTGTCCCAGTTGCAAGTCCATCATTGACATGCAACTAGCTTGTCGATCCATTTCTTGCCCCAATGTACTTTCTTAAAATTCATGAACATTTTTCAAATTCATATTTTTTATTCGTGGACATTTTGGAGAAGCTAAAAATTTTACCAAACCATGAATATCTGTTCTATTCTTGATTTTTTGAATACATGACCACTTTAAGTTGTCAAAGATTTTTCAAATTCATGAACATTTCTTGTATCATGAATATTCTTCAAATTCACAAATATTTTTTGAATTGATATTTCTTTTTAAAGAACATTCAAATTCTCAAACAATTTTCAAGTTCGAACATGGGGTAGCTTATCTAAAGGGCATTCACCTAGAGGCAAGCTATAGGATACTCGAGAAAAGAGCTGGAGGATGCAAGCCAGGCTGGAGCGTGCATGATGCATGCATGCACCACGTTGCTTGCAAACTTGTGTTAATCAAGTTTTAGCCCAGAAAGTGAACTCCGCTTAGCTTGGGTGTCTAGCGATGGCACTGGCCAGCCAGCCAGCCACCGTGAGTTCTTGATATCCAGCGGGGCAACCAGAGGAATAAATGGATTATTTCTTCCCTCACATGACACAATTTTTTCAGTACTACTAGTATATGACTTCCCTCGCGTGAAAAGCCCAGCCCAAGCAAGAAACAACAACAAACAACGACGACAAAAACGACCACGAAGCCAAAAAGTGAAATGACATTTAGAAAGACATGACATCATGTTAGATGTGAGATAATATCTCACATCTAGATGTGATATAGATAGACCCTATTAGTGTGCGACCGTTTTCGCACCATTGCAAAGACAAACACGCAGAATGGTCAACAGATTATCAAAAACAAAACTGAATCAACTTTGGAACCAATCTATGAAGCGTGGCGTGTCGCCGCGCACTGCCCGCTAGTACTCCTCTATGAGCAAAGCTTGATTGCGGAATAACCATGGTCCCGAGTTCAGAGTTGTGTTCCAATCAACTAAGCACCCCCAAACTGTATTGTAAAGGGATTATCTTTGATCTTCCTCCATCTCATTTCCCTAGCCTGATTCGAAACCGATCTCATATCCGAGTACGGCGCCGATGGACTGACCCTTTCACTGTATGCACCTTCAGTATCGCGAGCCACTTCGCCTGGATATCTGGTCTCGCGGCCTCTTCTCCACAAACAAAACTGTCCTCTTCCTCATCCTCATGTAACTCCAGCCGCCCTAGAAGATCCTCAACTCCTTCATTCTAGGAAAAGTGATGACTTGATTCACCTTCCTCTGCCATGGACAACCCACACCTTCACAGACCAAATCCCTAGATTACACGACACATCAAGGCCGAGGAATTGCGTAGAGGCACCCCTTTGATCACCCGAGCTGTCATGAATCGAAGGGAGTCAATCAAACAAGGAAGACACGGGAGAAAGCACTTTCGGCGGCGTAGCCACCGGAGGAGACCTAAACACTAGGTTTTGCTTCTTGCGGTACGTCACAGAAATTGCCCCCAAAGTTGCAAAATATTACCCACCAATGCCACCTATAAATGATTAAAAACGACGTTTCACATAGGATAATCCCTCGCTTGGGCGGCCCATGCAGTGGAGGCCTCCTATATTGCGCTCTCCACGCTGGAAGAAGATGCACCGCGCTCGTTTGGGCCGGCCCATGTCTGGGTGGCCTATTTTTAAGTTTTGTATTTTACTATTTAATTTTAATTTTTATTGGTTTGTTGTTTCTACTTTAAATAATTTGAGACTTCAAAAAAATTATGAAAATGAAAAATGAAAATTTTGCAATATTTTTTTAATAAATTATAAAAAGCTTGTGGATTCGAAAAATGTTCAAAATTTTATAAAAAATGTCTTCTTATCCAAAAAATGTCTGAAACTTTGAAAACAAATGTTTGGGAAATGAAAAAATGTACATAATATTTTAAAAAAATCATGTATTAAAAATGTTAATGATATTCAACAAAATTTTGTCAATTCAAAAAATGTTCATGAATGAAAAAATATCCTAAAAATTGAAAAACTGTTTGTGACTTACAAAATAGTTTATTCATTCATAAAATGTTCGCTCATTCAAAAAATAGTCATGCATTTCAAAAAATGTTCGTAAATTAAAAAAAAATCATTTTAATCGGGCGGCGAGCAGGCCGGGGCGACACCGGAGGACCTCGGGGTGGTTGCGGGGACCGCGAGTCGTGGTGCTACAGCCCGAAGGGGGTGCAGCGGCGGAGCACAGGATGGTGCAACCACGGGGACGGCCTCGTAGCGGTGGCGGAAACCGCGTATCGCGGCACTACGGCCCGAAGGGGCGATGCAGCGGCGGCGCGTGAGTCGATGCGGCCACGAGGATAACCACAGGGCGGCGGCGCTGCGGCCCGACGAGGCGGCGCTGCAGCAGCCTGTTGCTCGATCGGTGGAGGGGTGCGCTGAACTCGGGGAGATCTTCATGGGACCCGCGGAGGCGCGCGACCAACGGGCCAGGTCGGTCGCGTGGCGTAGATGAGGCAGATAGGGTGATCAAGCCGATCGCGCGCAAGGTCGGGGACACCGCTCGGTCGAGGCGGGGTCGCGGCGGAGTCCAAGATGAGGCCGACGATGACGGACGACGTGGGACGACGTGCGAATGAGCGCGTCAGCGCCAGCACTCGGGCAGCGAGGCCCGATCGACCAACGTAGCAGCGGCGCCCGAGCTGAGGCAGCTGCCGATCCTGACGCGGCCGGGGATGAGGCCGGCGAGGCAGACCGCAGGGCCGCCGTGCAGACGCGGTGGATGCGGGTGGCGTGGATCAATGGGCGGGCCGGCACGGGAACGACGGCAATGATGGGCCGCCGCACGGCGCGAGGCCGCCGGGTCGGGGCGATGCAGGAGTCCCGGTCAGAGCAAGGCGGAGACGGCCGACGCAGGGCAACGGACGGGCCGACTCGTGGACGGCGGCTGGCCCTAACGGGCCGCCTCGGCGCGCGTGGCCGCTGGGTCGGAGGAGAGGCCGGCTGGTCACGCCGGGATCGAAGTAGAGGCGCGCGAGGGTCGAGGCGGTGGCGGGCGATGTAAACCTATCAAGCATAGATCGGAAAACCAAAAAGAAAAACGTCGATCAAGGTGACCGACGGGAGAAAGAAAAACCCGGAGTAAGGGCTCGGAAAAAAGACTCTCTAGGGCAACCGGTCAACACGACCGACGGACGAGCCCTAGGTACGGGCGGCGCGGCCCCCGGTGGCGGTCATGGAGGCCGACCGTCCCGGGGGCGGCGCGGGGCGGAAGCGGCGGCGGCTAGGATTTACGATCGATTAGGCTGATATCATGTTAGAACGGATAGTGGGATTTAATGGAATCGTTGTTGTATTGCTTGAGCCTCATGAGCATATATGTAGAAGTACATGATCTACTTGGAATATAAAACAAGGCAGAATACTTTCTAGTCTATCATATGTTTCTAATGCAATCACGTTACTCAACATATATGCATAAGGAGATCAACGAAGTCCGACGTGCTGAGCATGGTAAACTCCGCCGTCCGCGACAGCAGCTTGACAAAGCCAAGACGTCGTTGCCGATCTCGTCCTGGTAGCCGGAGCAGGTTGCGATGCTCCATCTAGCCCAGAGCCTCCCATGGCGGATGCGGACTTCGGCCGGCAGCTGTCGTGTCCATCGGCCGCTTCACAACCACTGTCGTCGTCCATATGCTCCAGCTTCTGCTACGTTTTCGTCGCGCGTCCCTAGCATGTCTGTTGTGCTCTGGTGTTACCGGCGAATCATTTTCCAGCAGCTAGGTAGGTGCTATACATGCGTGCCCGGCATGAGAATCAATCAAGGTGCTTTTACGCCGTGTACTTGTGTCTTCGGTCTTCCGTATGTGAGCTGCATGTACGTGCCTCTTCGATGGAACCTGAGGGATGACACCGGCGAACGAAGCAGAGCATGATCACGCGAGCAGCGCGACCACCCTGGGGGCCTCGGCGATGGCCGCGCACGCTAGCTAGAGAGCCGTTTACGGTGTGGGTTGTCCACCGCTGTGCATGTAGGTGCCAAAAAAGCAAGCCAAAGCATGTACATGCTGCTCAAAATTGGTTTTTTTCTTCTTCTAATTTTCCATCCAAACAAGGTATCCTGTATGCTTACCCTTAACAGAATAACTAACCAAAACTGGCTTTTCCTAAAAATCTTCGCAAAACTCGTCTTCTAAAATCTCACATCTAATTTTCCTATATCCAAACAACACTAGAGCATCTCTAGCAAACCCCTTATCACGCGGAACTTTAAAGTGAGTATAAGGGCGACGAAAAACGTGTTTTGATGGTTGACACGGCCTGCGGTCGAACGGTAAAACAAGATATTATGTTTTACCATTCGGCCTTTCGGGGCCTGTTCCGCCGCAGCCCGCGTCAGCTCTTAAAACACGTGTTTTTTTTCTCAATTTATGAATAAATTAAAATCTGAATATTACAATACAACAATCATTCAAATTACAATAATTATTCAAATCTAAGAATTAAACTTATAATTCAATACAAGAATTATTCGGAATACAACAATGGTACAAATCACACATGAATTAAGCTAAATGTAAAAATGGCAGGTTTTATTACTGCCCATGTCTTTGCCAATTGTGTTTAATGAGATCATGCTGAAGCTGATGGTGGGTGTTTGGGTCTTCAATTTTCCGCTATGTCTGAAGGCGAAAATGCTAAACCTACGAAAGACTATACGTAAGGTTACAAAACTTTCCAAACTAATCTAAACAACCCCCCCCCCCTGATTTTCAGGGGGTGGGCCCCTCACTCCCCTAAACACCAATCCTATTGTTCCACGTTGGCTGATACGTAAACTTAAGTAGCTCCTTTACGTAAGTGTAGAATTGCTCGTCTGAAGGAATGCTTGTATGCGGTCAGGATCTCTAGACGGCTTCACACGGCTACCGACACTGTCGTAGAAGAACTCCAACACTACTAGGAAAAGGCCTACTAATGGCGCACCAGTTTTGCCTATTAATGGCGCACTACCGGTGCGCCATTAATAGCATGCCACTAGTATTTTTTACTAATGGCGCACCACTGGTGCGCCATTAGTATCTGGTGTACTAATGGCGCACCAGGCAGTGCGCCATTAGTATGCCTCCCGAGGGCCCATATGTAACCATGTGCTTTGTCATACTAATGGCGCACTCTGCCTTGATGCGCCATTAGTATCCTTTGGCATACTAATGGCGCACCTTATGGTGATGCGCCATTAGTATGGATATTTGTTTTTTTTGCTTTTCTGATTTTTGCACAGGTTACAAAATATATTATTGGACAGAATATAGACAGCAGCACACAGCAACAACAGATTCATCGAATACAATAGAAGATTAGTCTCCGAATACAATTCATCATATTAGTCTCCGAATTCAAAAGACCGAACAAATATAAAACATTACAAGTCTCAAGACCGCGAGTATCGAATTTGTCTTCACACTACAAGTCGATATCGATCATCTAAACTACCATCACATAAAAGAGAGTTGCGGTCATCACGATGAGCATCATCGCGATCAAATTGGTCTTCATTCGGTTCCTCCAACGCTCCCTCCTCTCTCCCGCTAGATAGCGGGCGTATCTAGATTCGGCCTCCGCCCTAGTGGTGTACCCTTTGTAACTGTTACCGCTAAAACGGTGAACCTGTCTCCGACACTCCTCCCAGTCGTCGTAGACTCCGGGAACCTTACCCTTGTACACGACATACGACGACATCTCTATGCACAAGCCAAACAACAGACAATACATAAGCAATATGTAAGTATGCAACAAAAGGATCGGAAGAGAAAAGCAAGACATTAATAGCACGATTGATGGTCCTACTAATAAATAGCATCGATTACATCTAAGTTGAACGACTGTCCAAACCAAAGAGACATACGAATTCATTAAAGTTTAATTACAACATGAGCCAATCAATGTTTCAGAACTACACATCACTACTTTCGACTCGACTCATCGAACAGGAGCGTGGATGAAGCCGTCATCTGTCGTGATGGTCATGAAATCGCGGTCGTTGTCACCCTATATTTGTAGCGTTCCATCTATCTCATTGTTGGACGATTGATATCTGAGGTAGAACTGCCCCGAGGTATGAAGGACATCTTGATGGATGATGTCCGCAAACTCCGACTGGATGCGAAAGAATTCTTGTCTAAGGTCCGTGTCCTGGGTTGCCGACAACCTCGCGGCCCAATCTTTGAGACTATCTGGTAGCAGAAGGTGATGATGGTCCCTTACGATCGCCCGCATGTGATGGAGGGCGTAGTAGGCATCCTTCTGACCGCCAGGCGGCTGCTTGACGCAGCAAAAATTCGTATTGTGTGAGAAGGTGTGCTTGCCGTACTTACGAACTGCCCTGGTGAAGGTGCCTCCAGATTTGGCGTAGCCGCGGAGAACATCATCAAGAACTTTCTTGACATTTGTGTAGTCTATCTTGGAGTTACGGTTTGGGTCGAAATACGTGGCCATGGAATATTTCGGGCTTAAGAGGATGAGTGTGCAATGTGTATCACTGCACAGAACATGGAATGTTAGAAAAAAAAGAACGATCGAAATCTAAGAAATCATATGTTACGGGGCGGTTAAGGGATGACTTACTCGGGAAAGTAAGCCACAAGGAAGTTATCCTTATTTGGGTTTGCCAGAATGACGCCTTCAAGGTGTGAACTCGCAACTTGGCGGTCCCCAGCGCTGCTCAAGTGCTTGGCACGCATGTAGAAGGGGTCGACTATAACGATGTCCGGGGTCTTGTCCCTAATGATCCGCATCTCCATACTCAGCGAAAACAGCCGAACGAAGGTGTAGTGCAGCGGATGAAGGTTAAACATAGCAAAGATGTCATCAAACCGCAGGACGATCGTACCCCCGATGTCGCCATCCACAAAGCCCTTGCCCTCTGGCACCTTGGCCACGAAAACCGGGTATGCCACATCATTCTCTCTGAGACGCCGCTTCTTCAAAGAAAGAACACTGTCGTGCAGACTCCGCATAGCGCCGGTTGCAGCATTGAGCATATTTGGCGGTAGCATCGCCCTACCCGCCACATGCACCCTCCTCGAGATATCCTTAGGTGAAGGTGGCCCGTCCTGAGCATGGATCGAACTCGGTGCCGGCTGGCTCGCACCGGCGCCCTTGTTAGTCTTTCGTTTCCGTCCCTTCTTCTTGATCTCCTGTAATGGGACCGAGTTCTACTCACAGACCGCCTTCTTGAGCGTGTTGGGGCTGATAATGTTTCGCACCTCAGCTATCTTAGGCTCGGTGAAGGCGGGAGCTGGAGGCGTCTCCTGAGAACTGAATGCCAGACGACGCCTGTTGCAATTGGATTTCTTCGCCGTATCAGCTAGATTGCGGTCGTCTTGGTTGGGTTCTTGAGAAAGAGGCCCGCAGAACTCGTCAGCGTACCCATGTTCGGCAAAGTACTTATCGACTTTGGTAAATGTACCGTCGTCGTTGTCGTCGTCGTCCGGATCCTCTGCCATAGGGATGTTCGTATCCTATGCCATAGGGATGTCCGGCAGGTTCGGTAGCGTTGCGGCGTTCTTGCCATGGCTTGGCGTCGGCACGACTGGCGGTCTTGTCTGTGGGGTGGTGTCCCCCGCCCCCAAACGAATCTGGCTTTTCGGGCAAAGCAGGGGCCAGTTTACGCAGGTGCTGAGGATCATCTCATCTTCTTCGTCGGCCCCAGCGGGTCGAATCGGAGGTAACAGCTCGTCGCAGCCTGGCAGCACCCGAACCACTTCAACCCTATACACTGTGGGTGCCATCGGATTACCGTGGAACATGCGGTTGCCCGGTTGAACGATTCTGCCCTTGGCGACATCGACCAACTCGCCACCCACGAAGTGCAGAAGAGTGCAAGGAACGTCGGCGGTGCCCTGCGAAAACATGTAGGGCGTCAGGGATGCCCAGTCAAAGGCAAGGAGATGAAGTCATCGGCCGAGAGGCTTAGTTACCGTGATGCCGTCGAGCTCGGCTAATGTCGAGGCACCGCCAATGGCGGGCGTGCAACTGACGGAGGGGGCGCTTGCTGGCGAGGTGCCGGCCGGCGTACACCCGGGTGCATTAAGCTCCAATGCCCGTGCCGGCGCCAGAGACACGAATACCGCCTCCGCCGGAGACACCAATGGCGCCGCCTGAGACACCAATGGCGCCGCCGGCGACACCAATGACGCCGCCTGCGCGTTGTGCGAGTTGCTGGCTGTGAAGCTGGGAACCGGAGGAGGCCCCTGTTGGCAGCCCGCAATCCACGTCGTCAGCCCATGAATCAACGTAGGCACCATGGCGTTGAGCTTCGTTCCCAGTTTTTGTTCCACTTGCTCTTGGACAAGCTCCGGAATCCGCGCCACTTGTGCCTTGAGTGCTTCAACCTCGCGCATCTGGCTTTCCGAGCTGGTCTTTTTCTCCTTCCGCATACCAGCGGTATAGTATGACCCCCATTTTGTGGACAAGCCTTTGCCGGCCACACGACCAGCTGACGTCGGCTTAGTGAGCTTATCCTTCTTTTTCATTATGTTCAATGCCCTATTTAAAGGGGTGTCGAAAGGGGAGCTCTGAGACGACCCCGCGCTACTGCTTTCAGTTTCCTGCGGAAGGAACATGAACCATTTAGAAATATTGGGGATTAATTACAGTGCAACCATATGGAGCTAATTACGCGGGGGTGTATTCCTTACCAGAACAAGCTCAAGCGCCCTGGTCTTCGGATCCGTGGTAAGCTCCTTTATTATCGGGTCCTCCTTGTACCGGGCCCTGACAAAGTTCCTGGTCTGCTTGTCACCGCTGTATTTCTCGAAGCGGGGCGGTAGGCCTTGCTCGGCACGCTCCGCGTCCTTCTTGTCCCATATAGGCTCCGCCACTCTATAACCGTCGGGACCGAGTTTGTGTTCCCCTAAGTTCAACTCCCGCATTTCTTTCCCCCACTGACTTGATTCGGAGGTTGCGCTGCTCTCGCACTTGATCTTGAACTCCTTGTAGTCATCTTCGCTGATCGAAGGATTTTTCGCCTTGATCTTCTCATAACTATCACCTTTATCAATCATTCTCTTCACCGCGCTTCTCCAAGTAGACAGGGCCGTGCTCATCCTCGTGAGGGCGACACTGTTCACTTTATTCCCTGAGAGGCGTGTGTTTTCAAATTCGGCGGGGAACTTGTATCATTCGTGCAGCTTCGTGAAGAGGAGGTTGCGCAAATTCCCGTGGTCCTTATGCCTAAGGTTCTCGGTGTTGATCGAGACGGTGCTTCAGAGAATGCACCCGAGCTAAAGCGAGTACCCCTTGACTATATGTTTGGGCTCCGTTGGATGCCCGTCGGAGTCCACTTGAGTAAATTCCTCCTTGAGGGTGCGGAGCGCATTCGGGCGCCGGTCCTTCCTTTGCTTCTTCGGTTGGCTGCCATCTGTGTGTGCGCCGCCATCATCAGTGGTGGCATCCTCGGTGGCACCATCAGTGGTGTCATCCCCGACGCCACTAGGGGTTGTGTAGTCAGGATCGATGTCTTCCGTGGCGTCCTCATAGCGGTGAGGTTGTTCCTTCATCTCCTGGGACAACTCCCAGAATTGCTTGCCGCCCAAACCACCGGCCTCATCGTTGTGGGCCATGTTTCGCTCTAAATAGGAAAAAAGTTTGGTCAAAAAGTTGGTTATTGTCAAGGAACAAGATCATGGTCTCATCATTTAGGGTTTGTCGATGTCGAGGCACCCTAAAAGCCTAAGCTTTCATCATTTAGGGTTTGTCGACGTCGAGGCACCCTAAAAGCCTAAGCGTACATCATTTAGGTTCTCATCGACACCGAGGCATCCGGGGCAGCCAAGTTAAGTTTTCATCATTTAGGGTTTATCAATGCCGAGACACCCTAGGTTGGGCCTAATCACTTGGCACTAATCACTTGGCTCTATTGCCACCTATGTTGGGTTTATCATCTAGGGTTTATCGATGCTAAGGAGAATTCTAAGTTGGGCCTAATCACTTGGCTCTATTGCCACCTATGGTTTAATGCAGCAAGAATAAAGGGGCAGTTGATCCTACTTAATTAAGTACTAAGATACCCCGGCCCATGCATTAGTCGCAAGTACCCCATATGTCCTATTTTTAGCAAAGTCATGCTAAAATTCACGGAAAATTTCAGCATGACCTTTGCTGAAAATAGGACATATGGAGTAAACAAATTTGCCGGAACGGAAGTTAATCAACATTCCGGCAAACTCAAGGGCCTCTCGGGGTACCTGCAAAATCATTATCCCAAGTACAACATCATCACAAGTACAGCAGCAGCAGCAGTGAAGTCGCCAATGGGTCATTTCAGAAGATCACAAGTAGCATCATCACAAGTACAACATCATCACAAATACAGCAGCAGTAGTGAATACAGGCATAACAGCAGCAGCAACAGGTTTATTCTTCTTCTTCATAAACACTAATTGTCTAGTTGAGCAATACAGCGACAGTGTGAACAAATAAAAACACAAACTAGAAATTATATTGTCATGCTTTTAGTGGCAGTGACAGTGTTTTTAGGAAACACTGTCAAGTTTCAGCTGGTATGACAGGCAAATATTGCGACACTATTACCTACAAAACAGTGTATTGCGACACTAGTATGCTTAGTTGAGCAATACAGCTACAAATAAAAACACAAATAAATGAGATGCACATCTTAGGAAAGTAACAAGCAACCTCGCTTCGTAATGGCATTTTTGAACCTCCCAGGTTTCTGCCATTTTATTTTTCCCACCGTATATGTTTTTTGATTCATGTCATGGTATTTGCTGTCAAACCAAGTATTTTCTTTCTACATAATCTGGGAAGTTTCCTTCTTACTGTCTCACTATCTTACTGTCTCACTACAAAAAACTAGTATGCTTAGTTGAGACTAGTATGCTTAGTTGCATTATGACAGGCAAAAACTACAAATATTTGTGTTTTTAGTTGAGCAATACAGTGATAGTGTGATAGGCAAGTTTCAGTTGGCAAAGTGTCATGATTCAGACAACAGAGCAGCTAAGCATAGCAAGTGGATAGTTTAGTCAGTATACTAGTACTCTTTAGAAAGCATGAGACATATATTACCTGGAGGAGACTTCGTTGGAGAGTTGCCTGTGAATTGAAAATACAACGAGATCAGCAAAGGATAGTAAGATATATACTGAAATTATCATAACAAAATGCCAGCTACTGCCATGGTCAAAGAATAGATTATGATAGCTGGACAAGTACAGGTCAAACTAGATAATTTTCAGAACCGGTTTAACCACCGTAGGATAAAACAATGCATCCAAGACTGGGCTTAGACTAATATCCTCATAGCACAATCTGACATCAAGCAAATATTATAAGAACAGTGAAAATGTATGTTCACTGCAAATGAATATGGACCAAGTGTTCTCACTAACTACTTAAAGAATTAGTTCCATATTGTTGCATGAGAATTGTAGAGAGAAAAGATACATGGTTCTACTTTTGGGATTGGTTACATCTCTTATTGTTCACATTCTTGTTAAAGGACTTTAACCATTAATTATCAGAAGAACTAATGCACATTTAAACACCCTGCATCCGGAAGAACTAATACAACACTACATAGTACCTCTGTAGTTTCCATGCCAAACTTTGGGTGATATCAAACCATTAGAAAGCATGATCATGAGAACAACATCAGTTTGAAAGATATTGTAACCCCTCCTGGTAACAAATATTCATCTACTCATTTGTAGATACCTAGGAGTAACAAGACTGCACTTGCCAATAATGTTTTATTTATGCTTCCCAAGGACAAACTCCTAAACTGAACACAAAAAACTGTGTGCACATCTGCAAGTTGTAGAAGGAAAAGGTGCAACACTAAAAAAACTATCAAACTAACAGATCCATCAATCAATTATGGACTTCTTACATGTTACATCTATCATGGGCAATCTCAGAGTTTTGGATAGATTTCACAACCTGGCAACCAAAGAAAGAGACGATCCCTTCTTTCTACTTCATTAGTGGCCAGAAAGAATAGTAATTAATGTTTCATATTGTTGCATGAATCCAAACTCACTGGAAAATTCACTAATTGAGCCTAGCTACTTAAAGAAAGAATCTCTAGGCAGATGCTTAGTTGAGACTAGTATCCTCTAAAATGCATCTAAATATCATCTTGGTTGCACTGCAGCAAGCTCAGAGATTTGAACATTTGGAAAACCATAGCTACTTAATTCTCCAACCCCCTTTCCTTGTCTAAATTTCTCCAACCCCCAACCCTAGAACACATCAGAAGGAAATAAAGAGGGGGAAGAGGGGGTAGCGGCTCGGGTGCTCACTTGGGAGGTCGAGGGCGACTCGGGGCAGCCGGAGCTAGTCGAGGCGGCGCGAATTCAGCGTCGAGCGATGGCGATCCTCCTGGGCAGGCTGCACGGTCGAGGGCGTCGAGCGGTGGCAGTCCTCCTGGGCGTCCGAGCTCGTCCGGGTCCTCGTAGTCGAAGAGGAAGACGACGGCGGTCCTCCTGAGCAGGCCGCGTGGTGTTGGACGGCGAGCACGTCGAGGGCGCAGGCGGGGCCGCGGGGGGAGGGAGCGCTTGGGCGGGAGGACGTCGAGGGCACTCGGCTCGGGGACGGCGAGGGAGGCGGCGCTCGGCTCGGGGACGGCGAAGGAGGCGACGGGGCGGCGAGGGGGACGGCGAACACGGGGGGCAGCGGGTGAGATCGATGAGGCAGGGGAGAGATTAGAGAGATTGGGGATTTTAGTGTGGGGGAGGCTTAGCAATGGCGCACCATCCAGGGGTGCGCCATAAGTACATCCATAGCAATGGCGCACCACCGAGGGGTGCGCCATAAGTAATTTTTTTTATTGATAACAATGGCGCACCCTCTCCTGGTGCGCCATTAGTAACTTTTATTTTTTTATTTTTTATTGATAAAAATTATTACACTATATACAGGAGATGAGTAGAGGAGGGAGGGAGGGAGGGAGCATTTACATTCTTTGACAGGTGCGGGGGGTCGTGAAAAAATATTTAGTTTCATCTAATATATTTTTTAGAAAATGACAAATCAAATCTGAAAACATTTATGAATGTGAAAAAATATCACCAAATTTCTTATTTGAAATTATTTATGAATATTAAAAAGTATCATCAAATTTGTTATTTGAGAATATTTGAAAAAATATCATAAAAAATTAAAAATATTAATGAGTTCACAAAATATTAACAAATTCAATACTTTTTGTGAGTTAGAAATTCAATACCATAATAAACATAATTCAATATTCATGAGGACTAGAACAGAAGAAATATCATTTTAAAATGTCGAAATAAAATCGAAAAATGAAGACTACGATTTAAATACAATCGATCTTAGCTAGCTATATGTTCACAATCTTCTTGCCCTTCTTTTTCGCAAATGGAGTTCTTTGTGGAACGGACATCCTTTAGGTAGGGTGGTCCTGCTTCTTCTTGTGGTGTGTGCTGCTACTTCATCGTCGTCGTCATGTTCGATCTTCGGGTTGCCGTACTTGTCGAAGTCTTGCTCATTGGCTACTCCATCCATTCCGATGATCTTCCTTTTGCCTCTTCTCACGACAACACGACTGGGCTTTGGCGGGTCGGTAATGAAGAAGCATTGGTCCACTTGGGAAGCCAGTACCCATGGCTCATTTTTTGCGGTGACGTTTGCGCCCGTGGTCTTGGATTTGGCTTCGGGTATAACCATGGTGGTGAAATACCGGTCTTCTTTTAGGACGCTCTTGGCCCATCTGACACGGAACATCGGGACCTTCTCTCCAGCGTAGCTCAGCTCCCAGATCTCCTAGATCCTTCCGTAGTATCTGTCCTTGTCGTTGCCGGTGTAGGATTCCATCGTTACCCCGGAGTTCTGATAACCATCGCTCTTCATGTCCTTGTTCTCGGTGTAGAATGTGTAGCCGTTGATATCGTATGCCTCATAGGTCATCAGGTTGTGCTCGGCGCCCTGTGACAAGGCGAATATGAGTTGTTCTTCCGCGGAAGAATCCTCATGTAAAGGGTACGACAGAAGCTTCTGCTTGAACCAACGCGTGAAACAAGAGTTGTGCTCTTTGATTATATCTCCCTCCGTCCGATGTTGGCCTCGGTCATTGTACGTCTCAATAAAGGTTTTGTGCTCTACCACCCAAGGATCAACCACGTCTATGTGTTGTAGCGCGACTAGGTTTGCTCTTTCAAAGTCGGCGAGTCGACCCTCGAAGTCGACATGCATTTTGCGGCGACCCTCACGGTGACCCCATCCAGCGAGCCTGCCGAGGTGCCTGTTGACGGGCAGACCAACGGGGTTCTCGATGCCTAGATAATTCGGGCAGTAGGAGATGCACTCTTCGGTCAGAAAGCCCCTGGCTATACTTCCCTCTGGACGTGACATGTTTCGAACGTATCCTTTGATGACACCATTCATCCTTTCGAACGGCATCATGCTGTGCAGGAACGTCGGCCCGAGTTGGATGATATCCTCCATGATATGGACCAGCAGATGCACCATAATGTCGAAGAATGCGGGCGGGAAGTACATCTCAAGCTCGCATAGTATCACCACGATCTCTTCCTGTAGCCTTCTGAGTTGCCTCACGCCAATGGACTTCCGAGAGATGACGTCAAAAAAGTTGCATAGGCCAAATAGCGTTTCATGGACGTGCGCGTCCATGATCCCACGGATTGCAACTGAAAGTATCTGCGTCATTAGCACGTGACAGTCGTGAGACTTCATCCCGCTGAACTCCTGCTTCGCTGGGTCTAGGTATCTGCTTATCTTCCCCGCGTAACCGTAAGGAAGTTTTACTCCTAGGAGGCAGGTGAAAAACTGCTCGATCTCCTCCTGACTTAGAGTGAAGCACGCGGGAGGATAGTCATTTCCGGTCTTCTTGGCCTTTTTGCCTTTGCGACGACTTTCTGTGTCCTGCTTCGCCTCATCATCATCATCATCATCATCATCATCATTAGCGTGAAGCTCCTGCCTGATGCCCATTGATTTCAAGTCCGCCCTTGCTTTCGGCCCATCTTTGGTCCTCTCTGGCATGTTGAGAAGGGTACCAAGCAGACTCTCGCACACGTTCTTCGTGATATGCATGACATCAAGGCTGTGAGGCACACGGTGGATCTTCTAGTACGGCAAGTCCCAGAAAACAGACCTCGTTTTCCATACCTTTAGCAGTGGCTCTGGCGCCTTTTGCTTCTTTCCCGGCTCTGGGGCCTTTTGCTTCTTTCCTGGCAGTGGGCAGTCTTTCCAATTTTTCAACAGCTCGTCTATTTCCTCGCCGCTCCTCGTACACGGGCGTTTTCGGGGTTCGGTTTCACCATCTAACAGATCCTTGCGTTTCCTCCACGGGTCATCGTCGCGAAGCCACCTTCGATGTCCAATGAACACGGTTTTCGAAGACTCGGGATCTCTATCTAGCTGCCGATACGTTGTGTCATCCATGCACCTTACGCATCCAGAAAATCCGTGGACTACCTGCCCCGCGAGATATCCGTAACTGAGATAGTCGTGCACCGTCGTGAGCAGTGCGGCTCTCATAGGGAAATATTCTTTCTCTGCGGCGTCCCACGTATTGGCTGGCGTTTTCCACAGCGTGTCTAGCTCCTCCTTCAGCAGCCCCAAATACAGATTGATGACGTTCCCTGGTTGTTTCGGCCCTTCAATTACCATACTCATGTGAATATACTTCTTCTTCATGCACAACCAGGGAGGAAGGTTGTACACCACACAAACACATGCCAGGTGCTATGTGTGCTTCTCTGGCTGCCAAACGGATTGACTCCATCGGTGCTCGCGCCCAGCACGATGTTCTTTGGATCCTTCCCAAATTCTGGGTATTCGAAGTTCAATGCTTGCCACTGGCTCGCATCCTTAGGGTGACTCAGCTTCTTGTCTTTTTTATTTATCTCCCGATCATTCCCGTCATCTTCTCGCTTCTTCTCCTCCCTATCCGCGTGCCAACGCAGGAGCTTTGCTACCTTAGGGTCCACGAAATACCGCTGTAGACGAGGAGTGATCGGAAAGTACCACACCGATTTTCGAGGAGCTTTCTTCCTCTTCTTGTATCGAGTGACGTCGCACACCGGACATATGGTAGACTCCGCGTGCTCGTCCCGATAAATGATGCAATTGTTCATGCACACATGGTATTTCACGTGCGGTAAATCCAGAGGACGCACGATTTTCTTCGCCTCCTCAAAACTGGTCGGGCACTTGTTCCCCTTGGGAAGACGTTCGTGCCAGAATGACATGTTCTCGTCGAAGCATGCGTCGGTCATTTTGTGTTTTACCTTCATCTCCAGAGCCATGAGCATTAGTTTCAGGCGGGTATCCTCAGGCCTGCATCCTTCATACAATGGAGTAACCGCGTCTATCTCCAGTTGATCCAGTTTGGCTTTCTCTCGGGCGGCAGCTCTTGCGTTATCCGTCTGCCTGAGAAGCAGCTCTTGAATATGAGGGTCCTGCACCCAGCCTCCATCGTCGTCCGCTCCGGCATCTTCATCTTCATGATCATGCCCTTCGTCTTGATCTTCCTCATCATCATGTACGACATCTTCTACATGATGACTGTGTACAGCATCACCGCCGTGATCATGTCCTGGAGATTCTTCGTCTTCTCGCTCGCCCTCGCCGCGGTGGTACTTGTCTTGTTGCCCTTCCTCATTTCTTGCCCGGCCCCCATGGACGACTTCATAGTCATCTTCATCACCTTGCCACCAATATCCATCCATGAAACCACGCAAGAGCAGGTGGTCCCGCACCTGCCCGGAATCTGGGTCCGCAATAAGGCTCTTCAGCTTGCATCTTCGACACGGATATCTTATCTCCGTCTCGTTCTTTTGAAGTATCTCGGCCTTCGCGGAGCTCAAAAACCTATTTACGATGCCTTCGGTCATCGTGCGGACCATGGTGGCCTGCGGGGTAGAGCAAAACGATATTTTATAACCAAGAAAAAATTTGGCATGACCTTCCCTAAAAATAGGACCAAAAAGAATGCATAGTGCCAAAATTCTCGCCGAAACGGAAATGAATCAACATTCCGGCAAAATATTGGCAACTATCGCATTTCAAATACCGGTACCTGCAAACACAAACATATATGCAACACCACAAACACATGCAACACCACAAACATACATAGATCTAGCTAGGCCACAAAAAGTGCATGTGCACGTTGTTGGAGCGAGCTAGGGAGAAAAAAAGTAGATCTACATCATGAAGATAGCTTTCCCCTTACTTACCTATCAAAAAAAGGTAATTTCACCACTTAATTTTGATGAATCTATGGTGCAAATGAGGTGAGGAGGAGGAGGCAGCCGAGACAAGCTTGGAGGAGGAGGAGGTGGAGAGAATGAAGTGGGGAAAGTGAGTGGGTAGGTGGGCTGTCCAAAATATCTTGTTGGTCCCAGGTTACTAATGGCGCACCACCAGCAAATGCGCCATTAGTAACCCTGGTTACTAATGGCGCACCACCAGCAAATACGCCATTAGTAACCCTGGTTACTAATGGCGCACCTGCAGGCGGTGCGCCATTAGTAGTTTTGCAGAAAAGTAAAAAAAATAATATATATATATATATACTAATGGCGCACTGTGGAAAAGTGCGCCATTAGTAGTTTAAACTAGTAATGGCGCACTTTGATACGGTGCGCCATTAGTAGTTTTGTAAAAAAGTAAAAAAAATAATATATACTAATGGCGCACTGTCTGCACGGTGCGCCATTACTAGTTAGAACTAGTAATGGCGCACTTCGACCTCATGCGCCATTAGTATGTATGGAAAAATGGTAAAAAAAATTATACTAGTGGCGCACCGTGTGTCCGGTGCGCCATTAGTGTCTTCCACACTAATGGCGCATCATCGACCGGTGCGCCATTAGTATATAGTAGTGGCGCACTACTTACTTGGTGCGCCATTAGTAGCAATCCTATCTATAGCCCTTTTCCTAGTAGTGCAAGTTCATGTCCCTCTAATCTTTGATGATCATCTTGTGAAGAATCACAAGACATGTCATGATGTTCTTTAGCATTCACTTGTCCCAAAAATGAGCAGGACCACAAACAATGACAAGCCTAACTTGCAAAACCCCCCAAAGGCTCTTTCAATATCTTTTCGGGCAGCCTCTTGTGCCTTTGCAAATTCAGCTTGCTTCCTTTTTTCGGGTTTTTTGATGGTCTTGACAAATATAGACCAAGAAGGGTAAATACCATCAGCAAGATAGTATTCCTTTGTGTATTGATGCCCATTCACAATGTAGTTGCAGGCGGCTGGGGCATTACCACTAGCAAGTCTAGCAAACAAATGAGATCGATGCAACACATTGATGTCATTGAGAGTACCCGACAAACCAAAGAAGCAATGCCAAATCCATAAATCCTCGGATGCAATGGCCTCTAGCACAATTGTTGCATCACTAGACTTGCCACAATACTACCCGTGCCATGCCTTCGAGCAGTTTTTCCAAGTCCAATGCATGCAATCATCGCTTCCTAGCATGCCCGACCAACCTTGCTTCTCATTTGTTGCCATCAACATTTTCGTTTCTTTCTCATTGGGTGCCCCAAGATAGCCAGGACCAAAGACACAGATGATCACTTTGGCGAATCTATGCACCAACTCAATTAATTGTAGTATCTTCGCCAATGCAAAGATATTCGTCGGCATAGTCAACCAGAATGGCATATGCAATCACCTGCATAGCTGCCGAGTTTTTTTGTGTGTGTGCTAAAACCCTTGAATTCCGCGGCGTTTTTTCTTTTGTAAAAAAATCGAGAATTGGCCTCGCAAGCTTCTACTATTTTTACGAAGAGGGATCGGCACATTCGATACCTTCTTCGAAAGAGGTGTGGCGGATACGTAGGTGACACCGCGAAATAGTCTTGCATCAGCATCATGTTTCCGAGATGGCGGTTACGAGAGATGCAAAGGCAGCCGATAGTCGATCGTCGCCGTCTCTTTCTGTTCCTATCCTCGAACTCCTTCGCGACAAGGACCACCACCACCATCTCCCGCCGATTGTTCTCGAGCAGCGTCTCTATGTCTGAGACGTCGGACGTCGAGCAAAAATTCCTCGCAAGTGCTCAAATCCATCTACAAATTGCAACTGAGCTCGCATCAGCGAAAATCGTTCGCTAAATCTAACTTGAAGGGCTAGAAAAGGACTCACCGGCGGATTCGGGGCGGGCGGCGACCAAAGGGTGGCTGGGCGCGGCAGATCCGCGGTGCTGGCGAAGTGGCGCGGTGGACCCGGGTTTGCAGCGGCCCGACAGTGTGTTTCAGTGGGCGGATATGGTTGGAATCGAAGGCGGCCGGTGGTTGTGGATTGAGGGAGAGAAACGCAAGCAGGCTGAAATGTCCCCCCGCCAACTGCCTTTTCATTTTGTAGGGCACCAACGGGGCGGGGGAAAACCTGCGTTTTTGCGGGTCGGGCGGCAATTCACACTAAAATTTTTTTAAGGGCCGGGGATGTTTAAGATGTCCGTTCAAATCGTTTGTTTTTTTCATGCAAAACTGTAAAACTGATGTGCAGTTTGACGCGATATAAAAAGTTGTACGGGAGAGATGCTCTAGCTTAGGTGAGCATTCACACGTACCTGAGCATTCACACGGTCGATGCGAGCTTGTCGTAACTCGTGTTTTTCTTGTTATTATTATTATAAAAAAGAAGGAGGAAGGTGACAGGGACGGGGGCATCGGAGTGAACCTTCCGCGAAGTTTCGCGAGATGTTGACACGACGCTGCGAACTGGGCCAGATCTTGCTTGGAATCCACTGGTACTGCATCTGATTGGAAAGGAGTGCCTTGGCTTGGATTATATCCAATGTGGGGCTCTTGGCTGGTGTAGATGTGAAGCACTGCAGTGGTGGACTGCTTTTGGCTCGTCAAGAGCAGCAGCAACCATCATCAGAGCTCGGAGGAGGCACCACCCAACACACTCCGGAATCAAACTTAGCCAGTGGATGCAAGCCCTCCATCTCCATGGAGGAAGATGGCGGCTTGGATGCTGCAAGCCTGGCGGAGGCGCTGCAGCTGGTCCTCTCGGCGTTTCGGGCCATGGAGGGACTGGCCGCCCAGATCCACTCCTGCCACAGGACCCGTCGGAAATGGGAGCTTAGGAGGTGCCGGTCCAAGGTCGCCGACCCGGATCTGGACCTTCTCATCGCCCATCTGCTCCAGATCTGGAGCATATGTGCCGGCGCCTACCCACAGCGTGCCGGCGACAAGGCGCTGGCTCTGCAGGCCAGGGACGCCGTCCACTTCATGGAGGCCCTGCAGGACAAGCTCCAGTACGGTAAACTTCAACCCAGCCATGGATCCAAGCTCCTTTCCGCTCTGAGGTGGTGTGGTTGCAGCCGTCTTCTTGTTGCACTGTTTGCGTCCAAGCCAACCCACAGGGTCATGAGGGGCATCAAGGTGGTGAATCAAGAAACTCGCAAGATTGGCATCCTGCTGTATGGGCGCAGGCTCAGCTTCCAATTCGCCCATGCCTGATTCAGGCAGGCAAGTTATTCAGACTGGGGTGTTTGTTGGGCGCCACAAGGAGAGGGATGACGTCGTGCACATGCTCATCAAGCCATGCGCCAAGGTTACTGCACCTGACATGATGGTTTCCATTGTTGGTACTGCAGGAATTGGGAAGACCACGCTCACTCAGATGGTATTCAATGATACAAGAGTTGCCAAGCATTTTGAAGTCAGATGTTGGGTGTCAGTTTCCACTGGTTCCAACACAATGGAGCTCACAGCCGAGATCTTAAGGTCAGCCCAGCCACCTTGGGATATATCTGTTGACAAGATGGTGGATTTTCAAATGATTCAGTCCGAGCTCCGTCGACTTGTTACATCCAAGAGGTATCTCATTGTTATTGATGATGTATGTAATGGCATGGACGAGATCTGGCTGGACATGATGCCTCCTCTACAGTCAGCAGATATTGGTAGCAGAATTCTGGCAACTTCTCGCATCAACACTGTCCCTCACTTCCTCGGTGCGTCGCAGCTATACCCTGTAAATCCGCTCAGTAGCGACGATTGCTGGGCCATGCTCAAGGAACATGCTTTTCCAAGTGGGCGCGAGAATGCCTATCCAGATCTTCACCCAATCGGGAAGCAGATTGCTGTAAAAATCAATGGGTCACCTCTGGCTGCCAAGCTGGTGGGAGTTTTGCTGGGAGATACAAGGACCAAAAATCACTGGATGAAGATCATGAAAACAGGATTACAAGACAATGCTGTTCTACCTGCCCTGCGCTTGAGCTATAAGTACCTACCGGTACACCTCAAGCGGTGCTTCGCATATTGCAGTTTGTTTCCACAGAACTATAAGTTTGATCCAGCACACTTGTCCCGCCTTTGGATTGCCGAGGGTTTTGTTCAACCACAAGGCACGGCTGACAAAAGGATGGAAGACATAGCTAGAGAATATTTTGGTCTGCTCCTTTCACGCTCATTTTTCCAAGAAATCAAGCTTGGATCCAGGACTTACTACTTAATGCATGACTTACTCCATGATCTTGCAAAGTCTGTTGCAGCAGAGGACTGCTTCCATATTGAGGATGGCATGAATTGTGACATCCCATCAACAGTGCGCCATCTGTCGGTCACTGTGAAGAGTCTAATTGGTCTCACAAGCTTCCCTGGGCTAGAAGAGCTGCGCACCTTGTTAATCCGACCATCACTTCTGTCCTCCTCCAGTTGCCTCCAAGAAGATTTTTCTTTGAATTTAGAAAATATCTTGTTGAAGTGCAAACATTTGCGTGTTCTTGATCTCAGCGGCTATAACTCCAAAGAGTTGCCTCATTGCATTTATGACTTACTGCACCTCCGTTACCTATCTATCAATGCCACCATCCAAAAACTTCCGGAGTTGATTGGAAAGCTTCTGCATCTGCAAACATTGTGCATCACTGGGAAATGTTCCCTTGAGAAGCTTCCTGCGAGCGTTAATATGTTGGTCAATAGCGGCATCTTATGGTTGAAATAAAGTATACTGCAGGAATGGTAGGCATTGGCCGGCTAGCAAACCTCCAGGGATCACTTGAGCTCCACGTTGAGAAGAGGGAAGGGCGCAAACCAGAAGAGTTGAGGAACATCAATGGTCTTCATGGGTTACTAAATATAAAATGTCTAGAAAATGTTTCAGGCTATGAAGAAGCCCGCAAAGCTGAGTTGAATAAGAAACTTTATCTTAATTCTCTGAATTTGGAACGGAGCTCAGCTAGTAGAAATAGCTCCCCTCCTGCTGATGAAGAGGTGCTTGAAGGTCTGCGGCCTCACCATGTCATAAAGGTACTTCATATTAGAAGGTATTGTGGCGCAGAAGCTCCCAGTTGGCTGCAGTCACTGCAGCAACTGCGTTCTTTGCACCTTATCAATTGCAGGAGTTTGTGTATCCTTCCTCCATTGGGAAATTTAGGATCACTCAGATATTTACACATGAAGGAGATGTGTGCAGTTGATCAAATTGGACATGAGTTTTATGGCACCGGTGATGTGGCATTTCCATCTCTAATTGTCCTTGAATTTGATGATTTCCCGAAGTTGTGTGAGTGGGCTGGCATAGAGGACAAGAACTCATTTCCATGCCTTGAAAGGGTAAGTCTGATGGATTGTCCAGAATTGATCAAAATTCCTTCAACCAAGCTACTCGTGAAGTTACCATCAAACGTACACGGTTGATACCATATATGAGGCTTGCACCCTGTTCTTCAAGTTCAGAAATGCTCCAGCTGGATGTTTGCACAAGTTCTGTCATCCTCAATAGATTACTCTACAAACATCATATACAGTCCATTGCAGTGTTAAATATAAGTAGGGCTGAGCAGCTTGCTGCTGCTGAACAACTGGGGTCTCTGGTATCTCTGCAAAAACTTCAGCTCTCTTGGTGTGATCTTACTGACCAGACTCTAAGAAGCTTTCTCCAGGATCTGCCTTGTTTTTCTTCTTTGGAGATTACAGACCTTCCTAACATAACATCACTTCCAGTAGCAGGAACTGTCAAGTTCTGCACAATGCTCACTGAGTTGTGCATTCGCAACTGTCAATCGCTTTGTTCTCTATCCTCATTGCAGTATCTTGCTTCACTAAAATATCTGGTGATCGAGAGGTGCCCTGAAGTAACTGCAATATCATTTCCTGTGAACTTTATGAGCCTTTCATATCTGAAGGTGCTGAGAATGTCGTACTGCACAGAGCTTCAATCTTCACCGGATCTGCCGTCCTCCCTGGAAACACTTCATATCTTTCGGTGCCACCCTGAATTGTCCAGGCAATCAAGAAACATGAAAGGGCATTATGTTGAGAAGCTTGCAGTTGTGCCTAGTGTATCGATTGAGGAACAGAATATTGTGAAGGTATATATAAATTTCAAGCCTCTGTTTTTGCTTATAATTTTGTATGTGTTTGTGCATGTTCATGAGAAGCTTACAAACATCTAAATATCAAAAAGAAAAGGCGAAAGGGAGGAAAAACCCTGCCTTTTTTTTGAAGAAAAAATGTAAGGGAAGTTTTGCACTCGAAGTAGGTGGGAGACTCGAACCCAGGTGGCTTTGGTGGAACCATCACACTAGCTGTTACATTAGGAGGGTCTCCCTCATCTGGGAATTTCTTAGATTTTTAGTGACTGGGAGAGATTAACATAACTAATTATTGTAGGAACACATCTCAAATGGTTGGATTAACCCAGTGGTTTGAGTTGTTCAGCCTTGTTTTGCTGGTCCATTGTTCTTGACCTTATGGAATCCTGGTCCTAGTCAAAATATGAGTTATTTTACAGCTCATGTGAAGTGTTCATTCCAGTCAGTTGTTGTCACTTGACCTTGCGAAATTGGCATTTCAAGAGAAGTGTTTGGTTTTGTAGCGCATGATTAAGAAAACCATCAAATGATGGAAATGTTTTGAGGAGGTAAACTCATAAAGATGCAGTGGCATATTCAAAAGCTTTTATAGAAAATTATGAAAATCTGAGTGCAGAAAGAGAGCTGCGATCACAGGTAAAAACGGAAGTATTAACAGTTTCCATATA
The DNA here is from genome assembly GCF_002162155.2 of Triticum dicoccoides. Lineage (NCBI taxonomy): Eukaryota > Viridiplantae > Streptophyta > Magnoliopsida > Poales > Poaceae > Triticum > Triticum dicoccoides. Next base: position 18,106,632 of record NC_041383.1, read on the forward strand.
TTTTATCAGCAACTTCACTATTGATCTTTACTCTCTGCTATAGCGGAGGCCTTCAGCGCCCTCTGCAGTTAGTTCCCTGTGATATCTTGTCACGTTCAATCTTGAGAGACATGTCTGATTGTAATCTATGTTTACAGGATGCTGAAACGCTGGAGGCAACAAGTTTGAAGTATCAACTCGCCTTGTGATAGTCAAAGGGATATCTTCACCATTGTACTGAAGTCCCGAAATCCAAATCAGCCGCGCAGTCTGGCGAAAATTTGTGAATAAATGGGGGGAAAACCAGGCCGATAGAGCTGTGCAGAGCAGCAGTTCTCTTCCGCCTTTGTCGCACCCTTTCCCCCTGGTTCTTGCAGTTGTAATCGCCTAGCATGTTCAACTAGCGGACTGTTTCTTTAAAAAAAATTACAAAAACTAGTGGACTGTTGAGATCTTGCTTTTTATCAGAACAATTTGCTGTACTTTTGCTTTTGTTGTGTTCTATGTAATTCGTGGATTGTATTTGGATATTTGGAATCGTATAAACCTGTGTGGTTGTGCGGTGCTGTGTGCGCTAGTTTAGGAGCTTGTATTCAATCAATGTAATGTTTTGGACAAGTGATTTGCTGTTATTTGCATTTGCACGGCTAGACATCCTATTTTTTATATCTCGGATTTTTTCTGCACATATCTTCTTTCCGCTAACTTTATAACATATATTTCTGTAATTTGTATATGCATACTGCTTCCCACTTTACACGAATTTCATCGACGAGTGATGGGAAATTTCTAAAATATTATCTCACTGGGCTTGCCATAGATTTTCAGTTTTGTTATTGTCCACTAATTTTGCATGTAGTTTTATTTTCTATGCAAGTAAAATGATTTATTACATAATGGACATGCATTGGTGCAGTTTTGACAAAACATTCTCTATCATTCACTCAAAGTAGTTATATTGGGTATTCTTTGCTGCACCAGTCTTTCCCCACCTGGTCAAATATTATCGTTATTGTCGCATTTTAGCATTGATATGCCATTCA
>NC_041383.1:18108092-18127368 GCF_002162155.2 Triticum dicoccoides
GCTAACACCGCACTGGGGGAGTCATTGGAGTCGCCGAAGGGTAGCATGTGCCATTGCGTAGCTCGTCGTGCGGTGGATTTGATGGAAAGGCAAAAATGGGGATGGAAGACGACGGGGGAGGGAGAGACAAGAGAGGTAATGGATAAGAGGAAGAGGAAACATATCGGTCGCCGTACGGTGGGTCGACGCGTCCGCCCGAACGTGGTGCCGCTTCGATGGATCGACGTGTTCGCCCGCACGAAAATTCTGACATGTCATATTATATGCGTCAAGATTCGTGCGCCCAAAATCTATTGGTATCCAACACGTGTGGTCCAAGTTGATAAATGCCACACGTGTGGCACTTATCATTTAGGAAATATAATTTATCCTCCGTTATAACCGGACATGGGATCGGTTATAGTTGGCCTTATACGAGATAGAAGAGCGAGAGGGAACATGAATTCAGGGGGTACATTTAAACATCATGGATGTAAACTGGAGTCACGTCTATAGAACTAATAATATGTTGCATAGAGTGACAACAATTTAAACTTTTACGAACATGCTTGCTTTTTTCCTGACAAAGAGGGCACCCCTCCGATTTCATCATCAGAAATCACAGTTTTACAACTACTAAAGAAAGAGAAAACAAATTCAGTCCTATCAAGAGCTAGATAACCTGAGCACCTAACCAGCATCAACCCACCCTACAGCCAACAAAGGCAATTGGGCAGCTAACACCAGGTGCACAGGAAGCAAAAGCAGCGCAACTCAACGGCGCAGCTGTGCACATCATACATAGTTCCAGGTTTCACAATCGACAACGGAGTCTGAAAGAAACAAGTTCAGATAGCGATAAAATCGACATCCAGCAGACCAAGGACATTCTGGACAGCAGAAGCTTCATCGTCGTGTAGAAGAAGCATCATCCACCGCAGCAGATCTCCTCAACCTTGGATACAAGGCACACCAAAAGTCCACCCTTGCACTGCCTTGAACACTTCATCTGCTGTTTGTTCTAGAACCTTTGCCACCCACTTCAGCTTTTCTTGGTTTTCCTGTGATTTCTGCAAAATAGTACAATCACTCAGCAACCTTGCTATCATATTAATGGGTCGATAATTTTCTTATTATAAAAAATGCTTCCATTCCTAATCCTCCAAATAGCCCAGAGAACAACAGAAACACGAGCAAACATTAATTAGGTGTTTATCAGTAGAGTGAAACTTTATGTATCCAGTTTCCAAGCAAAGCATAAATATTGTCAGGTATGTCTAGCAGATTAAAAGCACATTTAACTAACAGGCTTGCTAGATTAAGTGTCCTTATTATCAGAAAATTCTACATCCTAAACAATCCAAGCTCATGGCAAAGAGGCATGCATAATCAATCAACTCACCTTGTGGGATTTTTTTTTTACTAATCTGAACATGCATGAACATGTGATCCTGGAAAATGAATTAATGAAAACCTCACCAAGAAATTTTGGATAATGCTAAAGAAAATTAGAGATGCAGTATATGAAGTGAAGTTTATACCTATAAATTTGGATAATTAAGAAATATGACTGTCTATCAGATGTGCTGCTCCATCAGTATAATGTAGCAAAAAGAAGTTCTAAAAATGAAGGGCCTAAGGAAAAGGTCCCCTCTTTCATTGCAATCTCATAAAAATCCTAAAATTGCAGTGCCATATTATAATTAGGATTGCCGAAACAAAATGCAATTACTCCCTGCATCCCAAAATGTAAGTCCTATTTGTTTTGTCTCGAAGTCTGACCAAGTTTATAGAAACAAATATCAATATCTATAATACTCCCTCCATCCGGAAATACTTGTCATCAAAATGAATAAAAGAAGATGTATCTAGATGTATTTTAGTTTTAGATACATCCTTTTTTTGGTCCATTCTGATGACAAGTATTTTCGGACGGAGGGAGTAGTAGATAAATACACTATGAACATATATTTCATGATGTATCTATTTGTATTGGTTTTGTTTTATAGATGTTAAAATACTTTCTTCTACTCCCTCCGTTCGGAATTACTTGTCTCGGAAATGGATGTATATAGAACTAAAATACATCTAGATACATCCATTTCTACAACAAGTAATTCCGAACCGAGGGAGTATAAACTTAGTTGAACTTAAAAGCCTTGGCTTAAGGAAACTAAACAAGACTTACATTTTACTCTGGGCGTATAAATCTAACCAAATTGAAGACAGAGGATGGGAAAAGGAGGGAGCTCAACATTAGTCGATACCTTGAAAAATCAGTCAATAATGTTGACTCTGGGGATTGAGTTAATCCTTGCCCACGTAGGGCTTGTCCTATCATGTAGCTCCTCCATAAGCGTGGGGTGGCATCCTTTCAACCTAAGAGATTTCAGCGTCGCTGGTACGGCGTCGTCCGGGAACGCGCGGAACTCGGTGCAATCAGAGATCTCCAGCATCTCGAGGGACTGCAGTTTCTGGAAGAACATCTCAAGCTGCCGATCCGTCACGACGCATCGGCTCAACGAAAGGCTTCTGGCAGAAGAGAGAAGGTTGATGCTTACTTCACCGGGCCCTGCGTAGCTCTTAATGCTCAGGGCGTGGTTATCCCTGGCGGGATCCTGGAGGAGGAAATCTTGCTGCAGCCGCTCCACCGCCTCCCCGTGGATTTCCAAAACAAAAGAGGCCGACGTCGACCTCGAGCAGGGGTACATGTGAAGGTAAGAGTTTTCGTGCTCTATCTTCAAGTTGATGACGGTGGATGGGATCCGTGGCAGGTGCTTCAGTTTGGGGCAGTTAAGGATGTGTACCTCTTGGAGGCGAGGGAACGCGTCGCCGGTGGAATCGACGCTCCACTCGGCCAGATTGGGCATATCATCCAGCTCAAGTTTCTGCAGCGACCGGAGAACCCCGCCTCTGCCGCCCAAGAGCATGCGGTCAATCCGACTGACGGAGCGCATCTCTTTGATGTGCAGAACCCTGAGGTCAGGCAGCTGGTTAAGACATGGAAGCACCTTGCAATTGGGGCAGTTTATGAGATGCAGCTGACTCAAGTTTTTTAGGTGGTTGCCCTCCAGCCAGCTAGGCGATGATGTGCCCTGGTACCTGCGGATGTGCAGCTCTTGTATGTTACGGGGTGGCCGGAGCCCCTCAAAAACTTGCTCCTGTGAGCGGATGGAGCAAGCTCGTTCCCCCGACCATTCAAACTTTAGGACCTTAGCATGCTCTTTCTTTTCAAGGCGGGCTTTCTGAGCTTCTTCCTTTCTGGCGACCGCGTGAAGCCCCTTCACGGTGATGGTGCCGTGGAGGGAGTTCATGCCGGCAAGCTCTTGGAGGATGACATGCCTCTGTCCCTTGTCAGCGCACAACTCGATTGACCCCTGGAGTTGCTTCAGCCTTCCAAGGTGACTTATCATGCCAATGTACTTGACGGGCATGTCGAGGTGCCTCAGATTGATCAAGCTGCACATGCCATGAGCTGGGAAGCCCTGATCAAGCGTGCATTTCTTGCCCAGGGACAGAGTCTGCAGATGCAACAGCTTTGTAACGGCGGCAGGAAGGCTCCTGATGGTATCCGGGAGGCCTAGGTACCGCAGATGTTTACACTTGCCGATGCCTTTTGGCAGATCGACGATCTGTGTGCCAGCCAAGTCCAGCATAGTGACGGCCTTGAGTTGCTCGGTTACTTCCTTGTCAATTGCGGAGCCCTCGAAGACTAATAACGTCTTCAACTTGTTAAGCACAGGGTTTTCCATCTCCTTAAGCTTAGCCAGGGCATGGCATCCTCCACCGATCAGGGATAGGTGCCGAACACTTTCCGGGACTATTGTAGGGCTGCTGGTAAGATCCTCATGGCTAAACCTGTGGAAATACTTCGTGGGCAGTGACAGGAGCATCGAATGGACCAGCTCAGGAAGGACAAAGTAGGTTCGTCCGTCTTCCTTGATGGATTTGAACAAGGACCTCGCCTGTAGATCTCTAATGTACTTTTTCCCTATCTCCACATTCCCGTTGTCGTCGCCGCGGATGATGCCATTTGCTATCCACATCTTGACGAGCGTTTCAGGCTCGAACTCCCACTTGTCCGGGAACATGCTGCAGAATCCCAAGCAAGATCTCAGCTGCGGCGACAGATTCCAGTAGCTCCATGCATCGCCGGCGCCGGAGTGTCCTGATCCCGGCTTTAAGAGGCCCTTCCAGCCGCTCTTGCTCCTCTTGTCTGTCAGCTTGCCGACGGCAGCTTTCGCTGCCGACGGTGAGCCCCTGAGACACACCGCGACGCTTTGGATAACATCGTCGAGGAGCGGGGTCTCTGCATGCTCGTCCCCGAACGCCGTTTGCTTCAGCACCAGCGCGAGGTCGGCGGCGCCGATCCCGTCCAGCACGATCCTTGTCCCGGCGCCGAGCGCCCTGACGCACATGTTTGCTTGGCTCGTCATCAGGATCCTGCTCCCTGGCTTTCCGCCTTCGAATGAGGCTAGCACGTCCCCCCACATCGTCTTCATCTTGTCCCCCATGTCATTGTCTGATTCATTGTTGCACACGTCATCAAGCACAAGCAGGAACTTCTTGGAGCTGAACCTTTCACGAACGATCTGCTGGAGATTGCTGAACAGCATCCCGGCTTCTGCTTGGCATGTGGTTCCTTCCATGGACTTGCAGATCTTTGCTAACAGGTGGGTGTTGAGGAACGTGTTTGAAACATGCACCCATACCTTCAAATCGAATTGTTCCGCCACTCTGTGGTCGTTAATTGCCCGCCGAGCCATCGTGGTCGTCCCGGAGCCGCCGGGGCCGACCACGGCTACCACATCCATGTTGCGGCGGTTGTTGCTGCTGCTGGGCTGGTCGTTGAGCAAGGCTGACATCAGCTGATCATACTCCTTGGTGTACCCAACGAAGAGCTTATCCCCCGGCAACGGCAGCGGGCCCGTCGCCTTCTTCTCCATTGGCTCGCAGGCGGCTTCTCCAGCACCTTCTCCAACAAAAAGCTGCAATTTCTGATCAATTGCGGGCAGCTTCTTCAGCACCTTCTCGAGCCGTCTGAACGGCTCGTCCTTGTAGACCAGCTGCCGGCCGGCTCTCCTCGCGGAGTAGGCGAATTGTGTGAGCTTGTTGTGCTTCGCTGCCAAGTTGGCCAGGAGGATGTCCTGGTAGAGAAAGGCATCCAGGACGCCCTTCACCTCGTCGATGGCATCTATGAGCTCACGCGTCGTCTCGTCGTCGTGGACGCCGCGCCGTCTCTCCAGGATGGGCTCGGCTTTCTTCACGATCTCCTCCAGCTGAGCACGCTCATCGACGAAACGCTTGAAGCTTCTATACCGGCCATACAGGAAGGATTTCGTCACCTCTGCGAGCTCCTTGATGACCGGCGACAGCCCCCACCCGGTAACAGTTAAGGCGGTGGCCGGCATGGCGCTGCGCCGATCTGTGGTAACAAAAAAAGAGAAGGAACTAATGATTTGTCAAAACTACGTCTAAGCTGCTGGCTAGCAAGTAGGTAGGCGATCAGGTCGCATGGCACTCACGGATCGATCAGCAAGGACAGGAAGAAGAGGATCGATCGAACATTAGCTTTGCTTCACAGCTCCAGAGGAAGGAGAAACCAGATCTAGCAGCTGCAGAGAGTAAAGCTTCTGCTCCAAAAACAAAAACAAAAACAAATGTGCAGAGCGAGCTCCATCAAATTATTGGTGCAAGGCGAGTAGAACGAAATAACCGAGCATGTGCGAGACGCAGGGTGTGCCCCATTGCACCACATAAGAGACACTCACTAGAAGCCATTTGGCATGTGCGAGCGAAACACGGCGCGGCGCTTGAGTCAGAAAAGCTATGCTGCCTTTTCACACCTGTTGGAGCTATCGTGGCCATCCCTTCGGCATCTGACGGCTATCACCATGGGAGAGCCCTCAGGCGTCCACCCCGGTTATTCGGGAAAAAATGAACAAGTGGGGGAAAGATCATATACCATGGTGCCCTCGTTTGTTCATAATTTCATTTTTTGTCAAATATTTTATATCTCCGATATATATGAGAGGCCTAGGATACAAGTGTCCTACTTGGACACGAATCCATATCTTACCTAACTACAATACAACTCAGAGTCTAACTGTAGCCTACCTTGTACAATAATATTCGATACAACTCTAACAAACTTCACCTTGGCGAATATTCTTCACCACCTTGAATTCCTCAATGCGTCGAATCTCCATATACATTGGACTTGAGATACGCCATGAGCACCCCTGCTACTCCCAGACTGCATGTGACTCCACATGCAACTGTAGTTCCTTCTCATCTTCTTCACAGTTAACACTCGAGCAAAATTAAGTTCCTCATTACTCTACTTTATGCTCCTAACTTCCGGAGAATCTGTTCAACGCCATCACACACCGACAATTGTCTGCGTGAAAGTGAACAACTCATATATTGGACGCCACATATAAGAGTTACCTGAACTCAACGCCACCGCTCTTTCTTGACTGCTTGTGTGAAACTTGAAGGAATTTCACCGTCGCCCTGTGTCACCCTAAGTCAAATTCACAGTTGTCTCACTCTTTTTCCCGGATAGTCTCTTGCATGTCCCACAACTATAGCACTCCGCCTCCTTCTGTACTTGTCATCTGCACTCTGCCATGTGCACCGAACATCACATAATATACGGCCATGTACTCTCTCAGCTTTTGACATTAAGACTTTCCGCCACTTTCTCAGATTCTCCATGGTCAACTCCCGTCCATCTTCCGGTACCGATAGACCCAGTCACCAACTTGAATCTGGTACTCGTCAACGCTGCTTCGTGCCTCTGCTGTCCTAGTCGAGTCTCCTGGGTAGCTAGCCCCCACTGCCTCAACCCCCACTACAGAGAACCACCGATCATCATCGACCGATGCTGAGTATCACGTCTCCATCAGGCCACTGGTACCCCAGTCCGATCCACGTGTCTCTCGCTATCCCGTTGAAATAGGCTTTGACTCTCTGTTAACTTACGCTGTAGCCCCTCCATCAACTCGGAGTGAAGTCGTCCATCAGACTCCAGCTCCACCTTTAACATGACTATATGTAGCTGGCCGTGCTTAAGTGAGCTATTTCCAAACTCCGGTTTGGGTGTCAGCGTGGTTGTGTTAGTGACAACACAGCTGCGGAGATTTTGGTGCCATCCTATTCGCTCCCTATGGGATCCACATACTTTATGTATCACGAAATTGCTACATAGCCCTGTGCACTTGCAGGACATCAAACTTTTTCTGGTGCTAGCGCTTGGCTATTACTTTCTTGTTCACATTTAGTTTACTTTTGTTTGTTGCAATAATCTGCTTATCATCTCTTCTGAGATGTCTACTCAGGAACATAAATTTTTGCAATGGAGGAGAAGAGCGACAAAATTCCACCTATGGCTATCGACAATGAGAAGTTAAAAGAATAGATAGCACTACCGGATGAATGGACACCAATTACATGCGATGAGTACTTTGTAACGCGCAAAGATCGTAAAATGAAAGGGCACTACGCTTATCAATGTAAGTACAATGTTGATCCTGCACCAGCAAATTATAATAGGAGTAATAAATGCAATGCTAGTATTGAAGTTCTTCAAGTAGTACTTTATTATAGTGTCGATGAAGTTTTACATTATATGGGAGACGCATGGAAAAATGATATGGTGCTTGGTAGTGGTTATAGAAAATTGCATCCTATTCACCGTGCATGCAGAGTTAATTTCCATGATAATGCGGTTGTGACTATTCCAAAGAGGTTAACCACCTCGAAAGAAATGAGCCTTTTGCAGGATCTATGGAAGAATAAAGGAAAGGATGCACAAAAAGAGCCAATAGCATGGATATTGTCTTTGGAGGCCGAGCTCCATGGAGCTCGGTTTTGAAAATTCCAAATTTTGTCAAATTTCATATTTTCTACAGTTCAAAAAATTCTGAAAAAAAACACACATATACATGAAGGCATAACACACATGTGTGTAAATTTTCAGGGCAAAATAAGTTGAAATGAGGGCTGTGCAAAAAAGACAAATCTGGGGCTTTTTAGCGCATGATACTATTCATCCTCCCCGGCCATGAATTTGTCTTTTTTGTACAGGTCACATTTCAAAGTTTTTCATTCTAAAATTTTACACACATAGACATTACATACTTGTTTACTCGCACAATTTTTTTCAGAACTTTTTAAACCAAAAAGTTTGAATTTTGATTTGTTTTCAAAAAAGGCCTCCATGGCTCCCGGGAGCCAAACGTCCGCTCTCGCCAATAGCACCCCTAGATACATGGTTGCAAGAAATGGTAATTAAGAGAACATTTTATTATTATTTTATATACATCAACCTAACTTGCAGCCAACAAAAGGGGATCACGGAGAACAAATTATCACGGCTGAACAAGTGTGCCCAGAAAAAGAAAGCCTCGTGGGAAGTGGATGAAATCCTGTAAGATTGGGGAAACCACACGTTGTGGTGCCTTGTGTTGATCAATATATAGAGGTTACAAGGCAGAGTTCGTATCGTACAATATGCGGACACCTATACAAAGACTACACATATACAACCGTATATCTATACACATAATACGGTTATATATTCTAACACCCTCCCTCAGTCGTAAACGGGCGTCGACGAATGTTAAGACTGTCCCGAAAATCCAAGAAGAGAGGGGATGGCAATCCTTTGGTGAAAATGTCCGCAAATTGAGAAGAACTCGGAACGTGAAAAACCCGGACCTCGCCTGTGGTGACACGGTCGCGCACAAAGTGCAAATCGATCTCCACATGCTTGGTGCGCTGATGATGAACGGGATTCTGTGTCATGTAAACAGAGCTCACATTATCACAAAACACCATAGTGGCACCAGTCACTGGTCGATGAAGCTCCTGAAGAAGTTGCCGTAACCAACATGTTTCAGCCACGACATTTGCAACTGCCCTGTATTCGGCCTCGGCGCTAGACCGAGAGACCGTGTGCTGCCGCTTAGCAGACCACGACACCAGGTTATTGCCAAGGAAGACACAATAACCTGAGGTAGACCGGCGAGTGTCAGGGCAACCTGCCCAATCAGCGTCAGAGTAGGCCAACAATTTGTTGGAGCTGCGTCGAAACAAAGTGAGGCCATGGCCGGTGGTGCCGCGGATATAGCAAAGCACACGCTTCACAAGTAGCAAATGATTAGCCCGAGGATCATGCATATGAAGACAAATCTACTGCACTGCATAAGAGATGTCCGGCCGAGTGAACGTGAGGTACTGAAGACCGCCTGCAATACTACGATACTCGGTGGGATCTGCAACGGGATCACTGGACTTGGCTGAAAGTTTGGAGGTAGTATCAACTGGAGTAGAGATGGGTTTGCACTGCAACATGCCAGCTCTGTCAAGAAGATCCAATGCATACTTCTCCTGTGAGAGGAACAGACTGTCCTTGCTGCGTGTGACAGAGATGCCCAGAAAATAATGAAGATTGCCCATATCCGTCATACTGAATTCGGTACGAAGAGTGGCAATCAAACTGTGCAACAATGTCGAGGAAGATGCAGTCAGGATAATGTCATCCACATAGAGCAGGAGATAGGCCATGTCAGCACCACGCCGATAAACGAACAACGAGCTGTCGGACTTGGAGCCAATGAAACCAGCCGATGCAATGAACGAAGCAAACCACTGAAACCATGCACGAGGCGCCTGTTTCAAACCGTAGAGTGATTTGTTGAGACGACAGACCTTGTCAGGGAAGCGAGGATCAGTGAACCCAGAAGGCTGACGAGCATAAACAGTCTCGATGAGAGTTCCATTGAGGAATGCATTCTTGACATCAAGTTGGTGGATGGACCAGTCACTGGAGAGAGCAAGAGAGAGCACCGTACGAATAGTGGCTGGCTTGACGACCGGGCTGAAAGTTTCATCAAAATCGATACCTTCGCGCTGAGTGAATCCACGAAGCACCCAACGAGCCTTGTAGCGATCCAAAGAACCATCAGACTTCATCTTGTGACGGTAGATCCACTTACCAGTAACAATGTTAGCATTGCGAGGTGGATCAACGAGGTCCCAAGTGTTGTTGGAGAGAAGAGCACCATACTCCTCAACCATAGCGGAATGCCAATTTGGATCCTTGAGAGCACCACGATAAGTCTTCGGTATGGGAGATAAACCCTCAACATGAAGATCAAATATCTTTTAGGCTGCACAATGCCCTGTTTAGCACGAGTGGCCATGGCATGAGATGGAGGCGGTGGAGGGGCCCGCGTCCGGCGGGTCCGGGGTGGATCCACAGCGACAGGAGCTGGCGACGGCGTTGCCGGTGGTGACGCGGCTATAGTAGGAGGACTCCCAGCAGGGTCGCCATCGGAGCTCCCAGCAGGGCTCTCGGCAGTGGCCCAGGACCCAGGCGACCGAGGCGAGGTCGGTGGCGGCGACCGAGGCGAAGTCGGTGGCGGCGACCGTGGAGAGGACCGTGGCGGCGGCGATGGCGACCGTGGCGGCGACGATGTAGTCGCATCCGGGGTCACCGTGCCTGGCACGGTGAATGGCATTGACGAAACCGGCTGCTCAGCTCCCAGCAAAAAATCATAAGTGTGCAAGGAAGGAGTAGGAGTTGACGAAGATGTAGAGGAGGCGAAGGGAAAGGTGGACTCATCGAACACTACATGACGAGAGATGATGATCTTTTGGGTGGAACGATCAAGGCAACGATAGCCATGATGCCGTGATGGGTACCTTAGAAACACGCATGGCACAGAGCGAGGCACAAGTTTGTGCGGAGCGACGGCTGTGGTTTTGGGGTAACATAGACATCCGAAAACCCGAAGACCAGCATATGCAGGATCTACGCCAAGTAAGGCACGAAAGGGAATACGATCCGAGATTGGCTTTGAAGGCAGCCGATTATGCAACATAACGGCGGTGTGAAGAGCTTCAACCCAAAAGCGAGGTGGCATACTAGCTTGGATAAGGAGTGTACGAGTAATGTCATTAAGAGTACGAATAATGCGTTCGGCTTTACCATTCTATTGCGAAGTGTATGGACATGAAAAGCGGAGTGCAATTCCATGGTGCTGGGCAAAGGAATGGAGGAGAGAATTATCGAACTCACGACCATTATCACACTGAATAGCCTGCAAGCATGCACTAAACTGGGTGAGCGCTAAAGCATGAAGGGACGACAAGTGCGAGAAAGCTTCTGACTTAGACCGTAGAGGATAAACCCATGCATACTGAGTAAAATCATCAAGACAAACGAGATAATACTTAAAGCCAGAAATACTCTCAACAGGAGATGTCCACAAATCACAGTGAATTATCTGAAAAGGAGTAGTGGTTACACGATTGGTAGAAGAAAAAGGAAGACGAATATGACGACCTAACTGACAAGCATGGCACAAACTACTTTTATTCTTTTCCCTAGGGATGATCGAAGAACGAGCTAATGACTCCATAACGGGCCGCCCAGGGTGCCCAAGCCGATGGTGCCAGAGTGCTGCATCGGCGACGAGGAAGGCGTGTGGCTGACTGGTAGTGGAAGGATAGATGGAGTAAAGAGCTCCGAAGCTATTGCATCCGAGAATCTCGGTCCTGGTTAGAAAATCCTTCACAGAAAAACCGAGTGGGTCAAATTCGACGGATACACGATTATCAATGGTGAATTGACGAACAGACAAAAGGTTTTTAACAATGTTAGGAACTACTAAGACATTACGAAGGTAAAGAGGACGAGAGGTGGTGGCTTCGGTGGCAGCGGAAAGAGGAGGAGGGCGGCACAGGCTAGGGTTAGGGTTTTAGGCTCTATACCATGTAAGATTGGGGAAACCACACGTTGTGGTGCCTTGTATTGATCAATATATAGAGGTTACAAGGCAGAGTTCGTATCGTACAATATACGGACACCTATACAAAGACTACACATATACAACTGTATATCTATACACATAATACGGTTATATATTCTAACAAATCCCACCTCTCACTCCCAAGAGTAATCTTTTGCACACGCTTAGTAAGTTCTTCGATGATGCAACTCTGAAGAAGAGCATAAAATCCATGAATACATTAGAACTGCTAGAATTTTTAAATACATGCGCATATATGCCATGTTCTACTCCCTCCGATCCTAAATACTCCCTCCGTCCGGAAATACTTGTCGGAGAAATGCATACAAACGGATGCATCTAAAACTAAAATATAAGTCTTTGTAGAGATTCCACTACGGACCACATACGGAGTAAAATGAGTGAATCTATACTCTAAAATGCATCTAGATACATCCGTTTGTGGTCCATAATGGAATCTCTACAAAAACTTATACTCCCTCTGTCCCGAAATACTTGTCGGAGGAATGAATGTATCTAGACGTATTTTAGTTTTGGCGAGGCCGCTCCATGAAGGTCGTGACGGAGGTCGTGCCGTGAGGGTCGTGGCGGAGCCAGACCGTGAGGGTGTTGGTGGGGCCGCGCCATGAGGGTCGTGACGGAGGTCGCGCCGTGAGGGTCGTGGCGGAGACCGCGCCATGCGAGCCATGGCGGCCGCTGTCGTGCTGGGGCTGAGGTGGAGGACGAGCCGTGAGGGCCGCCGCGACTGCTGTCAGGCTGGGACTAAAGTGGAGGACGTGACATGAGGGCCTTGTCCGCTGCCGTGCTGGGGCTGAGGCCGAGCCGTAGAGGACGTGCCATGAGGGCCTTGGCGCTGCTGCTGGGCCGAGGCGGTGGTCGCGCCAGGCACCGATTTTGTACCGCTCCACATTTTTCCTTTCTCCCTCATGCCATGCAATTGAGAGGGTGTTTGTTTCCAGCGACTTATTGGTTTAGGGACTTAAAAAGTCTCTATAAGTTCCATCTAAACCAAACAGAAGGAACTTATAGGGACTTAAAGTGGGCATTTGAGACTTATGAAATAAGACTCTCAAGGAGAGTCTTATATGGACTTATAGTTGTAATATGGTCTTATAGGAACTTATAAGTCACAGGAACCAAACGGGTAGAAACTTTTTAGGGACTTGTGACTTATAAGTTGGGACTAAAAAAAATCATAGGACTTATGAACCAAACATGGCCTGAACTATGCTATGCTGTCGGGCCGAGGCGGTAGTACGAGATGAGAATGAAGAAACAACTTCATGTTTTTTAGAAGGAAGCAGAAGTGAATGCGTCGCATACTATTAGATCATCAAAGAGGGGCAGTGCTATATATCTAGGTAAAAGAAGGTTCATACCTTTTTTACGTAGGTATAACACATGGTTTACGTACCTTTTTTACGTAGGTATAACACTGCCCGTATTATCGCATCAAAGAGTACAGGAACACATATAAATTTGACAATATGGTGATCTTTCAAACATAAAACAAATATGCAAAACAATGAGTTGGAGCAACATAGCATAGTTCAATTGCATGGCATAGGTCAAAATCACCCAACCAAGTTCATGACAAATAAAAGCTCACACAAACAAATGAAATATCAACAATCATGCCACATCATCTTCGTCGTCTTCTTCCTCCTCTTTCGAAGACGATTGCTCCTCCTCCTCCTCTCCATTTTCAAGCCTCTCATCGTCATCGGGATCTCGGATGGTTTTCGCACTATCTCCAACGGCATCATGCGAAGACATGTGAGGCACACCGGAAGCCATGCGTCCACATATGTCACCCAGAGGTGCTTCCATGCCTTCCATGAGAGACCCAAAACGCATGCCTCCCATGCCTTCCATGGTAGCTTCGAAGCCACCCATGCCTCCCGTAGGTGCTTCCATGCCTCCCATGCTTGTTCCCAAGACTCCCATGGTAGCTCTCCTGCCTCCAAAGCCTCCCATGGTAGCTCCCATTCCTCCCATGGCCATCAATCTTTTTTGGAACAAGACTTCATCATGGCAAAGATTGATGAACTCCTTTTGCCTATCATCGAAGGTAGATGTGTCCATGAAGATCAAGTACTTCTCCCATTTCAATAATCTACCTCGCTCCTCCATGGCCAATTTCTTCTCCTCCAATGCCACCTTCCTCTCCTCGGCCGCCACCCTCTTCTCCTTGGCCGCCAACCTCCTCTCCTCGGCCGCCACCATCCTCTCCTTGGCCGCCACCCTCCTCTCCTCGGCCGCCAACCTCCTCTCCTCGGCCACTGACTCTTGGCTCCTTGCCATCCTCCTCTCCTTGTTTGCTTCTTCTTCTTCTTCTTCTTCTTCTTCTTCTTCTTCTTCTTCTTCTTCTTCCGAAGAAGCTATGTACTCCGCTTCACACGTAGATCCCGCCATGACGCTCTGCTTGGAACTGCACCAACTGACAGCTCCACCATTCAATAAAAGTACGTATCCGGATTGCGACTTAGAGTCATTCGGATCAGTGTCAAATCTTGCATCAACGTAACCATTTTCGACGAGCTCTTTTTCACCCCCATAAACGAGAAACATATCCTTAGTCCTTTTCAGGTATTTCAGGATGTTCTTGACCGCTGTCCAGTGCTCCACTCCTGGATTACTTTGATACCTCCCTGCTATACTTATAGCAAGGCACACATCAGGTGTGGTACACATCACTGCATACATGATAGAACCTATGGCTAAAGCATAGAGAATGACTTTCATTTTCTCTTTATCTTCTGCAGTGGTCGGACATTCAATCTGACTCAACTTCACACCTTGTAACACAGGCAAGAACCCTTTCTTTGACTGATCCATTTTGAACTTCTTCAAAACTTTATCGAGGTATGTGCATTGGGAAAGTCCAATTAAGCGTTTTGATGTATCTCTATAGATCTTGATGCCCAATATGTAAGCAGCTTCACCGAGGTCTTTCATTGAAAAACTCTTATTCAAGTATCGTTTTATGCTATCCAGAAATTCTATAACATTTCCAATCAACAATATGTCATCCACATATAATACTAGAAATGCTATAGAGCTCCCACTCACTTTCTTGTAAATACAGGCTTCTCCAAAAGTCTGTATAAAACCATATGCTTTGATCATACTATCAAAGCATTTATTCCAACTCTAAGAGGCTTGCACCAGTCCATAAATGGATCGCTGGAGCTTGCACGCTTTGTTAGCACCCTTTGGATCGACAAAACCTTCTGGTTGCATCATATACAACTCTTCTTCCAGAAATCCATTCAGAAATGCAGTTTTGACATCCATCTCCCAACTTTCATAATCATAAAATGCGGCAATCGCTAACATGATTCAGACAGACTTAAGCATCTCTACGCGTGAGAAAGTCTCATCGTAGTCAACGCCTTGAACTTGTCGAAAAACTGTCGCAACAAATCGAGCTTTGTAGACAGTAACATTACCGTCAGCGTCAGTCTTCTTCTTGAAGATCCATTTATTTTTTATGGCCTGCTGATCATCGGACAAATCCACCAAAGTACACACTTTGTTCTCATACATGGATCCCACCTCAGATTTTATGGCCTCAAGCCATTTCGCAGAATCTGGTCTCATCATCACTTCCTGATAGTTCGTAGGTTCATCATGGTCTAGTAACATGACTTCCAGAACAGGATTACCGTACCACTCTGGTGCGGACCATACTCTGTAAGACCTATAGGTTCTGTAGTAACTTGATCTAAAGTTTCATGATCATCATCATTAGCTTCCTCACTAATTGTTGTAGGAATCACTGGAACTGATATCTGTGATGAACTACTTTCCAATTCGGGAGAAGTTACAACTACCTCATCAAGTTCTACTTTCCTCCCAGTCACTTCTTTCGAGAGAAACTCCTTCTCTAAAAAGGATCCATTCTTAGCAATGAATATCTTGCCTTCGGATCTGTGATAGAAGGTGTACCCAACAGTTCCCTTTGGGTACCCTATGAAGACGCACTTCTCCGATTTGGGTTCGAGGTTATCAGGTTGAAGCTTTTTCACATAAGTATCGCAGCCCCAAACTTTAAGAAATGACAAATATGGTTTCTTGCCAAACCACAGTTCATAAGGCGTCATCTCAATGGATTTTGATGGTGCCCTATTTAACGTGAATACAACTGTCTCTAAAGTATAATCCCAAAACAATAGCGGTAAATCAGTAAGAGACATCATAGATCGCACCATATCCAATAAAGTACGGTTACGACGTTCGGACACACCATTACGCTGTGGTGTCCAGGTGGCGTAAGTTGCGAAACTATTCCACATTGTTTTAAATGAAGACCAAACTCGTAATTCAAATATTCGCCTCCACGATCAGATTGTAGAAACTTTATTTTCCTGTTACGATGATTTTCCACTTCACTCCGAAATTCTTTGAACTTTTCAAATGTTTCAGACTTATGTTTCATTAAGTAGATATACACTACTAGAGAAAAGCTTACCAGTAGCGCTGTTTTTTTGCTACCAGTAGCGCGGGCACCAGCGCTACTGCTACGACGCTATAGCTATTTTGTAGCAGTAGTGCGTTTTTAGACCAGCGCTACTGGTAAGTTCAAGTACTAGTAGCACATTTTTAGGCCAGCGCTACTGCTAACATTTATGTTTTTTAATATTTTGGCGCTGTACATGTTTAAACAGATATATCTTTTATATAATAACAACTCATCATGAACTAGTCTGTTTAAATAGCATATTCATTACCACTAGTCATCACCACCAAACAATGTTCGTCAATGAGACATCATATATATAACAAGTTGGTCACTAGTTATAATCACAACTCCTCATCCTCCTCATCAACTGTAACACATTGTAACACATAATAACACATTCTACCTAGGACCTACTCTACCCTCTCTTAGGTAAAATATCATAAAACAAGATAGACATTGACTCTTCATTAAAGAAACTGGACTCTCCATAATGAAGAACGGAGATCATCCTGTCTCCAAGTCTTGGCCTACGCACAATGTTGCTTCCAAGTAGCTCTCTATGATGGTTGAAACATTTTTTCCAATCATTTATTATCATGGCTTCCTCGCTTTTAGAAATCCGGTATGTACAGGAGTGATGTGGATACTGCGGCTGACCTGGCCGTGGTGGCCGTAAGCTCATAACATCAACGCGACCTCTTGGCAACATTAGATGAGGCACACAATCCATTGGGATTTTCTGTTCAAAAACATAGTAATAACTTTGTAGTTAGCAATGTAGTTTAGTTTTAGAAAAATTTATGCAAAAGATGCACAGATGTCGTAATAGTAGAAAATCTTACCATGCTATCTCCATTGATGTTACCGTAGCACACCGCGTGCACTAGTGGCACATATTGACCATAATTTTGAGGAATTAGATAATAGCTATTGTAATTCTCAAGATCGGTAAAAAATGCGATAATACCATCTTTCTCCTTATAAGTTAATTGTGCTTCATCATTGTAGTAGTAGTAGGTTCTATCTACCACCTTCCGTACATTTTTTGAAGAATGAAAATAAGCTGTCAATGGAAATAAGCTGTCAAATATTTTGAAATAAACAATATAAATTACTTAGTAAATATGTTTAAGAAACACACACATCGGTAGAACTGGAAGCGTGTCAACAAGGACCCAAATGGTCATATCATTTTCGTCGATGTCAGGATCACCATGATCGAAGGTGAGAAGCATACCCTCATGAAAATCATACGCCTTGGAAAGGGCTTCCCAATTCGGGCAACCAAAATTGGATGAGTTCACAGAATTGTATAGTTTTACAGCAAAATCATAACCATGATGGGTCCTTAGTTGAATTATCTTTGTCTCCATGCTTTCATGATCTTCAAAACCCATCTTCTCCAAGACATAGTGTCTTGCATGGAATGGGATAAGCTAGTCGAATTGTAAAAGACGGAAATTACAAGTTGAAGAAGCTGAGAAGTCATGCAAAAATAACAAAAAACACTAGTCATCATTGCGTACCATATCAACATCGAAGGTCTCTTGGAGCTTGATGCTGAAGCGCCGACCTTCTACCAGGTGAGGCCTGTCGTACAGATCGCGCTCATCTTCGCAGTAATCGCACATAGCGAATTCCCTTTCGTCGTCAGACATTTCCTAATAGGTAATTAATAATCCATCATCGAATACATATATTGTAGTTTGTAGCAAAGATCATCATATAACAACTAAAACACCTAAAATATGTAGTTTGTAGTAGTTTGTAGCAAAGATCATCATATAATCCATCATGAATACATATATAGTAGTTTGTAGCACAAACCACGCTCATCTTTTGCATTCAATAAGCAAATAACTAATAGGTAATTAATAATCCATCATCGAATACATATATAGTAGTTTGTAGCAAAGATCATCATATAATATCACTAATACATCTTGAATAATAGCTCCTCTAGGTTCAGTGTGCCGCGGTGGACACCCAAAGAGAAGGAACCATCACTGGGTCATAGCTCCGGTGAGATCCCCAAAGAATGTGCCAGGTATTGGAGAACCGACCGTTCGCCAACGCAACCAAGTAGCGCTGGACATGCACGTTCTCCTCCATGACACGGTGTTGTACCACCTGCGCGGGGGACTCAAGCCTCTCCACCGATGCAGGCCCACGTGACCGCCACCAAAGAAGCTCTGGGTCGACGACGGGCTGGCTCCTCACTAAGCTGCGCTCACCAGAAGGTAGCACAACCCAGTACCAGCCCTGCAGAGCCCAGTCCCAGACATGGCCCCTCGGCTCAACCAGGAGTCCTCCGCCGAGTCGACGACGAGGATGCGGGATAGGCATCGTCGACGTCGAGAACAAAATGCTTAATTATGAAAACATAATTAATAAACACTTAGCAAAATTTGGCATGACCTTTGCTAAAAACAGGACCAATCGAGCGCCTGAAATTTGCCAGAATGTAAACGAATTGACATTTCTGGCAAAACATAGGCCACTCGAAAAAATATGACATGTCCACAATGTGACATGTTCAAAATATGACATGTCCACTGCAAATTTGCATATAACAGGAAAAATTGCTTTAACTAAAAAAATAACAACAATTGCTTTAACTAAAAAAATACCTAGAATTCTGTTAACTACACCTAAAACAACTAAAACACCTAGAATTAACCATACCTAAAACAACTAAACCACACCTAAAATTCTGTTAACTACACCTAAGACAACTAAAACACCTAAAACTCTTTTAAATACACTTAAAAAAAATTCAACATTATTCTAAGAACACCTACATTATTCTAAGAACCGACATTTTTAACTAAAACACCTATAAATTTAACTAAAACACCTAAAAATTCAACTAAAACACCTACATTATTCTAAGAACCTACATTTTTTCAACTAGGATTCAAAATAATTAACTACTCTCTAATAACTATATCTAGGGAGGGAGGCAGGAGGAGGAAGGAGGGAGGAGTACCTCTCGGTGGAGGAGGGCCGG
>NC_041383.1:18127604-18146306 GCF_002162155.2 Triticum dicoccoides
TTGAGGGATTTGATCTGGTGGTGTGAGCGTGTGAGTGTGATTGAGGGGAGAGGGGTGGTGCGCGGGCCGGCGTGGGAGGAAGAGGTGGGCTTAGTGGCAGCGCGGGGGAGGAGGCCCAGCGCTATATATAAAGCTGCAAGGGGGGGCCGAGAGCGTGGCCCATTAGTAGTAGCGCTGGCCGTGAAATACAGCGCTACTGCTAACGTGCGCTTGTAGCGCTGGTGGTGGTCGGCGCTACTACTAAATAGCAGTAGCGAGGGGTATCTAACCAACGCTACTGCTAAATGTCTACCTATAAACATTTTCCTAGTAGTGATACCCATATCTTCTCAAATCATCTGTGAAGGTAAGAAAATAATGATACCCTCCATGAGCCTCAACACTCATTGGACCGCATACATTGATAACCCACAAGTATAGGGGGTCAATTATAGCCTCTTTCGATAAGAGTGTCGAACCCAACGAGGAGCTAAAGGTAGAACAAATATTTCCTCAAGTTCTATCGACCACCGATACAACTCTACGCACGCTTAACGTTCGCTTTACCTAAAACAAGTATGAAACTAGAAGGACTTTGTAGGTGTTGTTGGATAGGTTTGCAAGAATATAAAGAGCACGTAAATATAAACTAGGGGCTGTTTAGATAAAGAAGCAATAACGTTAGTATAGCGAGTGTGGAAAAGTGGTTGTAGGAGTTGCAAAATTGTCCCTAAGCAATTGACTACTTTACTAGACCGATAGCAAGTTTTATGTGGGAGAGGCCACTGCTAGCATGTCATCCCTGACTTGGAATTCTATGCACTTATGATTGGAACTATTAGCAAGCATCCGCAACTACTAATGTTCATTAAGGTAAAACCCAACCATAGCATTAAGATATATTGGCCCCCCTTCAATTCCGTATGCATCAATTTCTATGCTAGGTTGAAGCTTCTGTCAATCTTGCCCTCCAATACATAGTCCTATCAACATACAACTAACCCTATGGTGTGATCCACGCGTGTGCTCATATTATGGGCACCAAAGGACAACAACATAACCACAAGATAATTAAACCAATCATAGCAATTCACCAATTACCGATAGGACAACAAAAATCTACTCAGATATCATAGGATGGCAACTCATCATTGGATACTAATATGAAGCATAAAGCACCATGTTCAGGTAGAGGGTACATCGGGTTGCGGGAGAGTGGACCACTGTAGATAGATGGGGGAAGATGATTGTGGCACCCCGGCTTAGAGCGACCGGTTTACCTTGCATTGCCAGCCCAGAGACCTAGTCTTCTGGCAGCACACAACAACATGGTACAGAAAACAACCGCTTTATTCATGCTAGCGGAACATAGTTCATATTACAACAGTTAGCGAGGCCAAGCGGCACACATGGTGCAGCTGAACAATATGTACATTATTTAGTGAACATAAAGGGGGCCTCGATCATGACAACTACTCGACAGCGGAACAACGTCGTAGCGGGACTCCATAGCACAAGGACACTGACGTGGACACGGTCTAGACTCGGACAACTCTCCTTTCCAACGGGACTTTCCTGAAATCTGGCATGACATGCCAGGTCAGTACATTGAATGTACTTGCAAGCTCACAATAAACATAAACACGATGACAGAAAATATTATGATATTTATCCAATTAAGCAACAATGCAACTATATATCCAACATGCTGTAACGATGCTCAATAGCTACTCATTCTCCCGACTTGCTTACCATATGTGACCACTAAACATGATATTACCAAAAACATACTCGTGATCCTTACGGCGATCACAACCCGACCATCTCATGGCCCGTGATCCTTACGGTGATCACAACCCGACCAACTCATGGCTCATGATCCTTACGGCGATCACAACCCGACCAACTCATGTCCAACTCAACCCGATGACCTCACTGCCATCCTTAGTGCAATTTAGTGCGCATATTTATTAAGTGTTGACCCATGGTGTACCTTACTTTCGAGCGTGTCCATAACCGTGGACTTGGCTATCGATGGATTAAAAACACTTTGCAGAGGTTAGTACACTGTACCCACACTACGGAACCCATGGCCTCGCACTCTCATTCGGGTGGACCAACAACGTTCCGACGAAACCATTTCACTGTCATGACACTCTCTCGGCCCTTCCGACTCAGACCCCACTGGGCAAGTCCTGGGTGGCCCCATGTCTACCTCCAGACACCTCGACCACCATCGTGGCCACGATCCACTCTGGGATCCGGTACCAAAATTAACTTAACAACGGGGTCACAAGGTTATGCTTGCCTACTGGGCCAGGGTACATCACACCCATAACCTTCCCTAATTTGAGGTACCGACCAGAGCCACGACAATGAAATGCATTAAGGCTGTCCCATACTGGCAAATGTGGTTGCACTGGGAAAGACTCATTTCAGTGGCACCACGACCTGGTCAACAACATGTTCAAGTTGAATTATTAATCAGGTTCAACTTAATGTGAAAAGAAAATAACCGGTGTCATACTGCCATACTATGCATCACTTAACATATGCATCACATTACCGTGCAAAGACTGCACCAACCACGCTCCTACGGAGCCATCATAAACTCATGCTACCATTCTGGTTAAAATCCCACTTTACTTATACCAGAACCATTTCTAGCATTAATCATCATTATTCATCATGCAAAATAATATTTAAACTACTCATCAAACTCTATCTCCATATAATTTATTTCTCACTAGCAACTAAGTTCTCCTTATCTTGCTAACAATATTTACTTCAAACATTCTGAAGTTCAAGTATTTTAACAAAACAAGCATATAACAGAACATATTTGTTATGTAAATAATTTAAATGCATAAGTTCAAGTATGAAAACCATAAATATTGAAGTGGCACCATAAAAATGCTACTGTGGCTTGCCTTAGCACCGATGAGGTTCACAAAGCTCCTGGTGATCCTCAAGACAAGCTGGCTCTTCTGAAAATATTCAAAACCACAAAAGAAAAATATCAAGAAGTCTTCTGAAAATTGCCAGAAAATCTGGACAGCAAGGAAAAATCCCATCTTTTGGGTGCTGTTAGATTTTTGGACACAGAACACGATGCAAAAAAGAATCACTGCATTTGGACTTGTAGAATAAAAGTTATGGCCATTTGAAGTATCCTAGAATTTAAATGAATTTGAAAATAAAAATAGAGGGGGGGGGGTGACGTCGAAGGCGTAATCTCCCGGGGCGCCACCACTCATACCGCTTCGCGCGCGTAGTGAGTGGATGACTAGCGGGCCCCGCTAGTCAGGCCGGAGGGAGGGGAGAGGGAAACAGAGGGGAACGGCGATTCGCCGGAGCTCACGCCAGCGACGAGACTTCTTGGAGGCAAACAAGAGGGAGGGATCGACGGAGAAGGAGATTGAGCATCTGCCCTTACCCGTAGCGTGGCTAACGGTGGCCGGACGGCGTCGGATTTGACCTCTCCAGCGGCGACAGAAGGCGGAGGTCGCCGGAGTTGAAGAAGACGGCGGCTTGGGGCGGCTCCAGGGGCTCTAGCTAGGCGCGTTGGCTTCACGCAGGAGAGGCGGAGGCCCTGACGGGGTCGCCTTGGCTTGGGGGTGGCCGGAGCTGTGGGAACGATCCAGAGGGGATCGCCGACGAGCTCGGCTTGGGGACGGCAGTCCGTGGCCTGCCCGGCCGGGCTGCGGCTTCTAGTGGCTCTAGGAAGGAGTGGGAGTGAGTTGCGATGCTCCAGGAGGCTGCGGAGGGGGGCTTTTATAGGCGGGTGGCGAGGAGGGCTCGGGCTCCGCTGGAGGACACCTGTCCCCGGCGCCCGGTGACGAACGGTGCCAGAGAGCGATGGAGAAGGCGACGAAGGTCACGCAACAACTGTAAGCAGGCGCGGACGAGCATAGGAACAAGAGGGAAAGAGACGAACATAGTGCACGCGCACTGTGTCGTTGGCTGGACCGTGCCCATGCTCGCTGCGGCAAGCTCCGGCATCGGCGAGCGGTAGGGAGGAGTTATGGGGGTGGAGACCAGGATGGTGGCAAGGGGAGACACGCTCTGGCCGGCCGAGCAGCGAGCACGTGCTCAACAGAGGCGCTGGCGACGCGCAGAGCGCGCGTTTGGCATGCCAGCACGCTCGGACGAACACGGTCACCGCGTGGACCGTGACATAAGGCCACATACACACTAAGAAGGATGTCTGGCGTGTAGTCCTTAGTAAAGTTAGGTGTTACCATGGCTCGGTTTGGTTCCAGGTGCAGTAGAAGTAAAATGGTGATGAGGTTAAGTTACTGGATAGAAACTTTGGGGAGTTACTGTGGTCAAACCACAGGGATTCAAGGGCTGAGCTTTGGGGTTTTACTGACTCTTACTAAGGTAAATAAGCTTAGGGAAAACTAGCTACATTGGAGCTAGTAAAAAGGTAGTTGCTGTAGAAACTACCATTTCAGCCCAGAATTGATTTTATTTTCTGTAGAAAAAATACTCCAAAGAGTGGTAACATATTTTTGCTCAGAAATGTGCCCTAGGGTCCAAAGAATATTTGGGATTTATCTCAGGATTTTTGGGGCAAGAAAAATTAGGGTTGCTTTGGAGCTCAAGTAGTTAGCTAGTGTTTTGGAGGCAAAAATGAATATTTTTCATTTAAGAAAAATATTCCACGCAATATTGTTGGGTTGGCCAGGGGTGAAATGATGGATTATAGGAGGAGAAGGAACACTTGGGTGAAAATCAAGGGATACCCAAGTGGCTAAGTCCAAATGAAATGATTCAAAACTCCAAATTCAAAATCAACGCAGCGGAAAAATCAAGCAAAGAAAAAGAGGGCAAAAACCAGGCTATCACAAACCTCCCCACTTAGAATGAATCTCGTCCTCGAGATTCGGTTGCTTGGGAAAACCATTCTGGATAACATGCCCTTAGAAATTCTTCTTATTCCCAGGTTGATTCTAACTCGGTATGATGCATCCACTGAACCTTGTAAAATTTTCATGACTTACTGCGAGTGACCCTTTCCATCGGATCCAAAATTTTCACTTGCCTCTCTTCATAGATCAAGTCCTTTGCCAGTTCTATCTCAATCGGTCTTTTTCTCGGGTGGTGAGATGCACCGTCGTAGTTGTGAAACGTGGAACACGTTGTGCACATCTGACAGTTCCGGGGGCAGCTCCAACTGATATGCCACAAAACCTACTCGTGTCATGACGGGAAATGGACCAATAAACCTAGGTGCCAATTTTCCACGGGTTTGGAACCTTTTTATTCCCTTCATGGGTGTGACTCGAAGGTAGACATGTTCTCCGGGTTCAAAACTGATTTGCCGGTGCTTTGCGTCGTAATAACTTTTCTTTCGCGATTTGGCCAGTTGTAATCTGTCTCGGATATCCTTGACTTGCTTTTCGGCTTCCAGCATGAGATCTGTTCCGAAAATATGGCTATCTCCGGTTTGAGACCAGTTTAATGGAGTGCGGCACTTACAGCCATACAAAGCTTCATATGGTGACATCTTTAAACTGGTCTGGAACCCATTGTTATACGAGAACTCGGCGTACGGCAAGCAATCTTCCCATTGAGGTCCTTGGGCCAAAACACAGGCTCGGAGCATATCTTCGAGTATCTGATTTACTCTTTCCGTTTGCCCATCCGTCTGAGGATGATAAGAGGTACTGTATTTCAATTCTGTTCAGAGGGCCTGATGGAGACGGGACCAGAATGCAGAGGTGAAAAGTGAACCTCGGTCAGAAGTGATAGTTCGGGGAACTCCATGTAAACTGACAATCCTGGATACATACAGTCGGGCAAGCTCATCTGCTCGGTATGAGGTTTTGACTGGGAGGAAGTGGGCCACCTTGGTTATTGTATCCACTATGACCCAGATCGCATTATTGCCTCGTCGGGTCGTGGGTAATCCTGTGATGAAATCCATACAGACATCGTCCCATTTCCATTGTGACACAGGCAGTGGTTGGAGAAGTCCCGCTGGATTCTGATGTTCTGCCTTAACTTTGTTGCATATGTCGCAACATGCCACGAAATAAGCAATGTCTTTCTTCATTCCATCCCACCAGAATATTTCTCGAAGGTCTTCATACATTTTTGTACCTCCAGGGTGGATTGAATATGAGGACTCGTGAGCTTCTGACAAAATTTTCTGCTTTAGTCCAACTTGATTAGGCACACAAATCGTTCCCCTGAATCGGAGGGTACCGCACTGATCCTTCGAAAAATCGGATGACTTGATGCGTTTCTGCAGATCGGCATCGCCTGACTAGGCCTTATGGATTTCTTCCTCAAGAGTAGGGGTAACTGTCAGACTATTGGCAAGGCCAGCCTCAACTATGACCAGGTTGAGCTGAGCAATTTCTTATTTAAGTTCGGAAGGCAGAGATTCCAACACGACTTTTAAACTAACCGGCTTTCGACTGAGTGCATCGGCAACCACGTTGTCCTTACCCGGATGGTAATTTATTCCAAGATCATAATCCTTGACCAACTCCAGCCATCTTCGCTAACGGAGATTTAAATCCGGCGGAGTAAATATGTATTTGAGACTTTTGTGATCGGTAAAAATTTGGCACCTTTTTCCAATGAGGTAGTGTCTCCAAATTTTTAAAGCATGTACTACCGTGGCCAATTCCAAATCATGAGTGGGGTAATTTCCTTCATGGGGTCGTAGCTGCCGTGAGGCATAAGCTACTACCTTGCCATCTTGCATAAGCACGCACCAAAGTCCTTGCCGAGAAGCGTCGCAGTATACGTCAAAGCTGTGGTAGATATCTGGCAGTGTTAATACTGGCGCAGTTGTTAAGTGTTTCTTTAACTCGGTGAAACTTTTCTCACAGTCTGACGTCCATTCAAACTTATTATCCTTTTTAAGCAGCTCCGTCATGGGCTTAGCAATCTTGGAGAACCCTTCAATGAAACGACGGTAGTATCCGGCTAATCCAAGAAAACTCCGGATCTGAGACACGGTGGCAGGTGGCAACTAGTCGAGCACGTCTTTTACTTTGCTTGGGTCCACGGCTATACCTTCAGCGGATAGCACATGCCCAAGGAATCCAACTTGCTTGAGCCAAAACTCGCATTTACTGGCATACAATTGGTGCTCACAGAGTCGTTGTAATACTACGCGGAGGTGTCCTTTATGCTCGTCTTCACTTCTTGAGTAAATAAGTATATCATCAATGAAGACGACCACAAACTTATCAAGGAAATCCATGAATACCTTGTTCATCATGTGCATGAAGAAGGCGGGGGCGTTGGTGAGGCCGAAGGACATGACGGTATATTCATAAAGACCGTAGCGAGTGGTGAACGCGGTCTTGGGAATATCCTCCTTCTTAATTTTGAGTTGGTAATATCCAGTCCGCAAATCAATCTTTGAGAATACCTTGGCTCCACTGAGCTGATCAATCAAATTATCAATTCTTGGCAGAGGGTATTTGTTTTTGATCGTGACATCATTCAACTGTCGGTAGTCCACACACATATGAAGGCTGTCATCTTTCTTGTCCACAAAAATAGCGGGTGATCCCCATGGCGAGGAACTGGGGCGGATATATCCTTTTTGGAGTATCTCATCGAGCTGTTTCTTTAGCTCCACCAACTCGGATGACGGCATTCGATAACATTTCTTGTGTATTGGCGTGGTTCCGGGCACAAGTTCTGTTGCAAACTCAAGCTCTCAGTCAAGTGGCATGCCTGGCAGTTCTTCTGGGAATACATCGGGAAACTCACTGACCACCGGAATTATTTCCATTTCTGCTATTGCTGTAAAAACCATTTCCTTGGAGGGTATGCTTCTACGAGCAATAAACTTGGTATCTTGTCCATCTTGTCCGGTCAAGTTGACTTCTCGGGTCGCACAATTTATGCATACTTGGTACTAAGTCAGCCAATTCATACCCAAGATAACATCCAATTTATCAGACTCAATGGGTATCAAAGATGTTGGAAAACGGATTTCGTTGATACTGACTTCCAGGTTGCGGCAGACAAGATTTCTTTGAATAATAGATCCCGGGGTTTGTACCAACATATTCTTGCCCAAAAGTGAACAAGGAAATTTTTTTGGGCAACAAAACTCCGAGAAATAAAAGAGTGGGAAGCCCCAGAGTCAAATAAAATTACTGCAAGTATGTTATTAACAGGGAACATACCAATGAAGACTTCGGGATTTTCTTGGGCTTCGTCGGCTGAAATATGATGAACGTATCCCGTGATGTCGTGCTGACATGGACCGGCTTCCAAATAATGGATTTGAGGCTTGAACGTAGCATTGGTCCGATTGTTCTTGGGACACTGTTTGGCATAATGTCTGGTTTGTCCGCAACTATAACAAGAATTGTTGCGCAGACGATTCTCCATAACTAGGTTGAGCACGTCATTCTTGACTTGGGTGGTGGTCTTGTTAACATTTTGTTGCCAACTAGGCTAGTACACCACCGGAGTTGGCTGCCAGGTACGAACCTTCTACACCGGTTGCATTTCTTTCTTGGGCTCAAACTTGCGCTTGTGATCGTTATGGGCAGACTTATTATCTGACACGAGCTTGTGTTCCCTTTAAGCAATGAAAGCCTTGTTCACCAGGGTTTGGAAATCGGGAAAATCGAACACACTAAGAGCACAACGAAGTTGTGGGTTTAATCCACCAAGAAATCGGTCCATCTTCCTTTCTTCAGTGGCCACGTCATATTGAGAGTAACATGACAGGTGATGGAATTTTTGCAAATATTCTCCCACTGACTGACTTCCTTGGAGGAGCATGAGAAATTCACACTGCTTAGTCTTCATAATTCCCGCAGGGATGTGATATTTCCGGAATTGCTCCTTGAATCTTGACCAGGTAATTGCTTTATTCTCAGTCTCTATGGCTTTCTCACTTTCCCACCATATGGTAGCAGCGCCTTCCAGATAATGTGTTGCAAATGGAACTTTATCCCCTTCATCAGTTCGAGCAACCTCAAGTTTCTTTTCCATAGTTCTTAACCAATCATATGCATCCAAGGGATCAACGGCCTGACTGAAACTGGGAGGCTTAGTCCTTTGAAAATCAGATAGCTTGGAGTGAGGGACAGGCTGATTTCCACTCTCTCCAACCATTGCTTGAATACTTCTGAATATTTCCATTAGATCATTGTTTCGTCGTTCCTCGAACATACGCATAATTTGCTCGGTGGAGGGCGGATTTGGCGGTGGAGGCGGTGGTGGAACGTATGCCTCGGGTGATTGTCCTGCCTGTCGTGCGGAACGCCGAACAGGAGAACCCTCGCGAACTTTGCTACTGCAGCCTCCCCACGTCATCCTAATATGATTTTTCCCAAGTCAACGCAACCGAGATGAGAAGCATTCAACAAAAACTGGGGAGAAGCCAGCAACAAAAACCAAACGAAACCAAAAAGACGAAGAAAATACGGCGAATAAAATAAAGTCCAACATAATTATACATAGACTCATACATGAAAGATAACAACATACCAGGTCCAACTACCCTCATACATGAAACGAAACATCATGGCTCGTATGACTACATCCATACTCCATCCCGATGACTGAGAATACTCGAAATCTCTACTGCTCGGCTGGCGCTACGGGGTCCTCTCCTGAAGCGGACTCAGATCCAGAACTGACGGGGTTAACGGAGACCTCCGGGTTAAAAGTGACACGATGATGCTGCCTCGAGGGCTCTCCCTCTGGGGCAGGTGGAGGGTGGATCATCGGGGCTGCAGGAGTGGCGAGGAGTGAAACCCACTCGGCAGGAGCACTAAGTGGACTCGCAGTTGCGGTACCCGAGCTACTCGCGGGAGTAAGCGGAGAAATAGGGGATCTAGAACTGGAAGGAACATAGGGAATAAATCCCACAGATGGAGAAGTAGTGGCTGAGTGAGCAGAGCCTAAGGTAGAAGCTAAAGCAGTACGGGCACGAGTCAACTCACGAGCCATCTCGTAGATTAGAAGATAGCTAGCAGTGATGTAGCGAGAAATGTGGCTAGCTACACTATCAGACTCTGGATCAATGATAGGGAAACGGACACGACCATTATCATGGAGAGAAGGGTAGTAATGGAAACCTGGGTGATTCTGCATCCGGACCTCATTGTAGCGGAGCTCAACAAGTACCTCGAATGCAGGAAACTGGACAACCTGAGAAGCGGAAGAAGCATAGCCGCTACGAGAGGTACGAGTGTAAGAGCCGGAATTGGAACTGGTGCGCAGAGTAACCATGGCGTGATACTCATACACTGAGTCAGCTAGGCGCTCCCAGTACACACGATAGACTGGATCGTCTCCATGAGGGTACAGCCGACGCCACACGTTACGAAGGACATGTCGCGACGTGTACGGCATCAGCTGCAACTGGCACGGATACAGCACCGGAGCCATCTACACTCACAACCATTAGCAGGTTAGCATAGAAAAATATAATCAGTGCAAGCAATGCAACAACCAGCTACAGTTATTACCGTCACTCAGCTATAACTCGTATCTAGCGTCCAGTTAACTCGGCTTAGTCTAGCATGGCCTACAGTCAGCGCGGCTATGATACCAAGCGTTGTGGCACCCCGGATCAGAGCGACCGGTTTACCTTGCATTGCCAGCCCAGAGACCTAGTCTTTTGGCAACACACAACAACATGGTACAGAAAACAACCGCTTTATTCATGCTAGCGGAACATAGTTCATATTACAACAGTTAGCGAGGCCAAGCGGCACACATGGTGCGGCTGAACAATATGTACATTATTTAGTGAACATAATGGGGGCCTCGATCATGACAACTACTCGACAGCGGAACAACATCGTAGCGGGACTCCATAGCACACGGACACCGACGTGGACACGGTCTAGACTCGGACAGCTCTCCTTTCCAAAGGGACTTTCCTAAAATCTGGCATGACACGCCAGGTCAGTACATTGAATGTACTTGCAAGCTCACAATAAGCATAAACATGATGACAGACAATATTATGATATTTATCCAATTAAGCAACAATGCAACTATATATCCAACATGCTGTAACGATGCTCAACAGGTACTCATTCTCCCGACTTGCTTACCAGATGTGACCACTAAACATGATATTACCAAAAACATACTCGTGATACTTACGGCGATCACAACCCGACCATCTCATGGCCCGTGATCCTTACGGTGATCACAACCCGACCAACTCATGGCTCATGATCCTTACGGCGATCACAACCCGACCAACTCATGTCCAACTCAACCCGATGACCTCACTGCCATCCTTAGTGCAATTTAGTGTGCATATTTATTAAGTGTTGACCCATGGTGTACCTTACTTTCGAGTGTGTCCATAACCGTGGACTCGGCTATCGTTGGATTAAAAACACTTTGCAGAGTTTAGTACACTGTACCCACACTACGGAACCCATGGCCTCACACTCCCATTCGGGTGGACCAACAGCGTTCCGACGAAACCATTTCACTGTCATGACACTCTCCCGGACCTTCCGACTCAGACCCCACTGGGCTAGTCCTGGGTGGCCCCGTGTCTACCTCCAGACACCTCGACCACCATCGTGGCCACGATCCACTCTGGGATCCGGTACCAAAATTAACTTAACAACGGGCTCACAAGGTTATGCTTGCCTACTGGGCCAGGGTACATCATGCCCATAACCTTCCCTAATTTGAGGTACCGACTAGAGCCACGACAATGAAATGCATTAAGGCTGTCCCATACCGGCAAATGTGGTTGCACTGGGAAAGACTCGTTTCAGCGGCACCACGATCCGGTCAACAACATGTTCAAGTTGAATTATTAATCAGGTTCAACTTAATGTGAAAAGAAAATAACCAGTGTCATATTGCCATACTATGCATCACTTAACATATGCATCACATAACCGTGGAAAGACTGCACCAACCACGCTCCTATGGAGCCATCATAAACTCATGCTACCATTCTGGTTAAAATCTCACTTTACTTATACCAGAACCATTTCTAGCATTAATCATCATTATTCATCATGCAAAATAATATTTAAACTACTCATCAAACTCTATGTCCATATAATTTATTTCTCACTGGCAACTAAGTTCTCCTTATCTTGCCAACAATATTTACTTCAAACATTCTGAAGTTCAAGTATTTGAACAAAACAAGCATATAACAGAATATATTTGTTATGTACCTAATTTAAATGCACAAGTTCAAGTATGAAAACCATAAATATTGAAGTGGCACCATTAAAATGCTACTGTGGCTTGCCTGAGCACTGATGAGGTTAACAAAGCTCCTAGTGATCCTCAAGACAAGATGGCTCTTCTGAAAATATTCAAAACCACAAAAGAAAAATATCAAGAAACCTTCTGAAAATTGCCAAAAAATCTAGACAGCAAGGAAAAATCCCATCTTTTTGGTGCTGTTAGATTTTTGGACACAGAACACGATGCAAAAAGAATCACTACATTTGGACTTGTAGAATAAAAGTTATGGCCATTTGAAGTCTCCTGGAATTTAAATGAATTTGAAAATAAAAACAGAGGGGGTTGGGGGGGGGGGAGGGTGACATCGAAGGCATAATCTCCCAGGGCGCTGATACGTCTCCAACGTATCAATAATTTATGAAGCATTCATGCTATATTACTATGTGTTTTGAAAGATTATGGGCTTTATCATATACTTTTATATTAATTTTGGGACTAACCTATTAACCGGAGGCCCAGCTCATATTGCTGTTTTATTGCCTATTTCAATATTTCGAAGAAAAGGAATATCAAACGGAGTCCAAATGGAATGAAACCTTCGACAGCGTGATTTTTTGGAAGAATATGATCCTGGAGACTTGGAGTCCACGTCAAAAGATCCTCGAGGAGGCCACAAGATAGGAGGGCGCGCCCCCTGTCTCGTGGGCCCCTCGAGCACCCCCCGACCGACTTCTTTCGCCTATATAAGCCTACGTACCCTAAAAGCATCAGAAATCAAAATAGATCGGGAGTTCTGCCGCCGCAAGCCTCTGTAGCCACCAAAAAACTCTCGGGAGCCCTTCCCGGCACCCTTCCGGAGGGGGGATCCTTCACCGGTGACCATCTTCATCATCCCGACGCTCTCCATGATGAGGAGGGAGTTGTTCACCCTCGGGGCTGAGGGTATGTACCAGTAGCTATGTGTTTGATCTCTCTCTCTCTCTCTCTCTCTCTCTCTCTCTCTCTCGTGTTCTCTCTCGTGTTCTCTCTCGTGTTCCCTCTAAGGCACGATCTTGATGTATCCCGAACTTTGCTATTGTAGTTGGATCTTATGATGTTTCTCCCCCTCGACTCTCTTGTGATGAATTGAGTTTCCCCTTTGAAGTTATCTTATTGGATTGAGTCTTTTGTGAGAACACTTGATGTATGTCTTGCCGTGCTTATCTGTGGTGACAATGGGATATCATGTGCCTCTTGATGTATGTTTTGGTGACCAACTTGCGGGTTCCGCCCATGAACCTATGCATAGGGGTTGACACACGTTCTTGACTCCCCGGTAGAAACTTTGGGGCACTCTTTGAAGTACTTTGGTGTTGGTTGGATGAATCTAAGATTGTGTGATGCATATCGTATAATCATGCCCACGGATACTTGAGGTGACAATGGAGTATCTAGGGGACATTAGGGTTTTGGTTGATTTGTGTCTTAAGGTGTTATTCTAGTACAAACTCTTTAATAGATCGATCCGAAAGAATAACTTTGAGGTGGTTTCGTACCCTACCATAATCTCTATGTTTGTTCTCCGCTATTAGTTGCTTTGGAGTGACTCTTTGTTGCATGTTGAGGGATATTCATATGATCTATCTATGTTATTATTGTTGAGAGAACTTGCACTAATGAAATTATGAACCCTAGGCCTTGTTTCCTATCATTGCAATACCGTTTACGCCCACTTTTATCGCTTGTTACCTTGCTGTTTTTATAATTTCAGATTACAAAAACCTTTATCTACTATCTATTTTGCACTTGTATCTTCATCTCTTCGCCGAACTAGTGCAACTATACAATTTACCATTTTATTGGGTGTGTTGGGGACACAAGAGACTCTTTGTTATTTGGTTGTAGGGTTGTTTGAGAGAGATCATCTTCATCATACGCCTCCTACGGATTGATAAACCTTAGGTCATACACTTGAGGGAAATTTGCTACTGTCCTACAAACCTGTGCACTTGCAGGCCCAACAACGTCTACAAGAAGAAGGTTGTGTAGTTGACATCAAGCTCTTTTCTGGCGCCGTTGCCGGGGACGTTAGCGCTTGAAGGTATATCTTTAGATCTTGCAATCGAATCTCTTTGTTTCTTGTTTTATCACTAGTTTAGTTTATAAAAGAAAACTACAAAAATGGAGTTAAGTTTGTCTCAAACGCTTCGTCTTTTTAATATCTTTCGTGAGTATGATGGAAAGGAAAATTGTGCTCAAGTTCTAGAAGAAGAATGCTTTAAAATGCTTGGTACTAAATCTTTGAATGATGAGCATGATTGCAATGTTGTTAGTATAAAATCCTTGAATATCCATAGTATTAATGATGGTTGCTCTAGTCATGATGAAAATATCTCTTATGAGCATGTCAACTTTTGTGGAGTGCATGTTTGCATGAACACACCAAATAGAGAAGATATTTATTGCAAGAGGCATAAGCATTTAGAAACTAAATGGTTGCATGAAAGGCTAGTTGTGAGTGCTGAAAATTTAAAATTCCTTTGCCGTACTTGTGAACTTTGCAATGAACATGGTCATTTACATCTCCTATGCAAATTGTTTCATGACCGAATCGTGTCCAAAAATTGTGATGATTTGATCTCCATTGCTCATTACAATGAACTTAATTTGCTTTTGGGTTATGAAGAATTGAAATGTTTACTCAAGGACCTTCCAGAATTTGCCCATAAGAAATTCCTTGATATTGATCTAGAAAAGATTTATATGTTTTGTGCGGTGAATTGCATTGAAAATCCTTATATTGACAATTACCTAAAGAAAAGGAAACGAATACAAGATGATGAGAATACTAATGAAAGGGAAGAGACTTCCCAATATCCTCCTATTATTTCTTATGATGAGTCAGGTAACGAGGAGGAGCTTTCTATTCAACCAATCTCGTCAATAAGGAGCTCAAAGAGGAAGGTTGAACCCACACATAACGTGAAGAAGAAAAAGAAAAGAAGGAGCAACAAAGGTAAAAAGGTATCCCTCCCAAATGATGTTGCTCCTACTACTCATTGTGATGATGAAAATTGCTTTACTATTGGTGCTATCCATTTTTTTAATGATGAGAGTGATTTTTCTTATGATATGAAAGAGCCCAAGCTTGGGGAAGCTATGTTTGATGAGGATGAAATATTTGAGAATTTATTTGCTGAAATTAATGTTTGTCCCAAGCTTGGGGATGCTATGTTTAATGAAGATGATATTTTTAGCCTCCCAAGTTTTGATATGCAAAGTTGTTATGATGATAGCATGCCTCCTACTTATGATGATTATATTGATGAAAGTGGGTTTGGAAGAGTGTCATCTTTAGGAAGTAGTGATCCCACTATTTTGGAGGATGTTGAATTTTATTATGATGAATATGAAAGTGGATTTGGAAGAGTGTCAACTTTATTTAGTGATTCCACTATCTTGGGAGAGGTTTCAATCGATTATGATGAGAACGAAGTTGCTACTTATGATGATTATTGTGATGAAACTTATGCTATAAAAATTAGTGATGATTATATTTACAAATCTTGTCATGATTATGATTACCCTTTTTCTGAACATTACTCTTTTAATGTGGAAACAATTTTTAGTGTTCGAGTCTCTTATGATACTCCTACTATTCCGAATGAGAAGAATTTTGTTTATGTGAAGAGTAGTAAAAATTCTATGCTTGTAGATCATGAAAAGAATGCTTTAGGTGCTGGTTATAGTGTTGAATTCATTCATGATGCTACTGAAAATTATTATGAGGGAGGAATATATGCTTGTAGGAATTGCAATAATGTCAAGTTTCCTCTCTATGTGTTGAAAATCTTAAAGTTATGCTTGTTTTACCTTCCTATGCTTGTTGATTATTGTTCCCATAAGTTGTTTGCTCACAAAATCCCTATGCATAGGAAGTGGGTTAGACTTAAATGTGCTAGTCATATGCTTCATGATGCTCCCGTTATGTTTCAATTCTTATCTTTTATGTAAGCATCATTGCCATCATCATGCCTAGCTAAAAAGGCATTAAAGAAAAGCTCTTGTTGGGAGACAACCCAATATTTATCCTTACTGTTTTTGTGTGTCCACATGATTATGCTACTGTACTAATCATGTTTTATAGCTTTTGTTTCAATAAAGTTCCAAGTAGAACCTTTGGGAAGACTTGGGTGAAGTTTATGTGATCTTGCTGTAAAAAACAGAAACCTTTGCGCTCACGAGATTAGCTGCCATTTTTTACTGGAGAGTGATTTTAGGTTGATTCTTTTTTCAGATGATTAATAGACAAATTACTCAGGTCCAGAAATTTATTTCATAATTTTTGGGTTCCATAAGTATACGTTTGATTCAGATTACTATAGACTGTTCTGTTTTTGACAGATTCTGTTTTCATTGTGTTGTTTGCTTATTTTGATGCATCTATGAGTAGTATCGGAGGGTATGAACCATAGAGATATTCGAATACAGTATATATTACACCAATATGAATAAAGAATGAGTTAATTACAGTACCTAAGTGGTGGTTTTATTTTCTTATACTAACGGAGCTTACGAGTTTTGTGTTGAGTTTTGTGTGGTTGAAGTTTTCAAGTTTTGGGTAAAGATTCGATGGAGTATGGAATAAGGAGTGGCTAGAGCCTAAGCTTGGGGATGCCCAAAGCACCCCAAGGTAATATTAAAGGACAACCAAGAGCCTAATGGCATCCCCTCTTTCGTCTTTGTTCATCGGTAACTTTACTTGGAGCTATATTTTTATTCACCACATGATATGTGTTTTGCTTGGAGCGTCATTTTCTCTTGTTAGTTTTTGCTTGCTGTTAGTTAGAATAATGTTTTGCATATTTAGTCTCAATAAAAATGTCAAGGATAGCCTTTGCCATGCTTATTTTGCTAGTATACATGTTGCTGTTTGAAAACAGAAAGTTTACCGCTGTTGCAAAAATTCCCTAGAAAATTCAGAGAATGGTATAACGTTGAATATTTTTGCATATTAAGCTCTGATTAATTTATTACAGTGGGAATTTTAGTTCATAATTTTTGGAGTCAGGGAAGTATTGATACTCTTGCATTCTTTACAGACTGTACTGTTTTGGCAGATTGCTGTTATAGTTGCATTGTTTGTATATGTTTGCTTGTTTAATGATTCTATTTGAGGATAGGAGTATTAAATATGCAGAGGCATTTAGTATGCAATGTTGAATAATTATTTTAGTGATTTGTTACAGTAGAAAATGATACGGTTTTGCATTGGTTTATACTAACCTGTCTCACGAGTTCTTGTTGAGTTTGTTGTGAATGAAGCTTTTGATAAAAAGAGAAACCATGATATGAGAGGAATTAAGGAGACATAAAAGCTCAATCTTGGGGATTCCCAAGGCACACCAAGATAATATTTCAAGAAGTCTCAAGCATCTAAGCTTGGGGATGCCCCGGTAGGCATCCCACCTTTCTTCTTCAACAACTATCGGTTAGTATCGGTTGAGCCTAAGTTTTTGCTTCTTCACTTGAGTTGTGCTATCCTTGCAATGTAATTTTATTTTGTTTTGCTTGCTGTTTGAATAAGATACCAAGATCTGAATTCTTAAATGAGAGAGAGAGTCTTCACATAGTTGCATAATTATTTGCTACTCATTGATCTTCACTTATATCTTTTTGGAGTAGTTTGTCATTTACTCGTGTGCTTCACTTATATCCTATGAGTAAATTGTTGAATGAGTTGATTGTCATAAATCTGAAATTATATATGTTTCATTTGCTTATCCCATGGGGAGTAATGACTTCACATCTAATAAGTAGAGGTTGTAAATTTATTAACGGTTAACAAGCATTGTATTAGTCATTTGAACAATTCATGAAAGAATATTGAAGGAAGAGAGATTTCACATATAAATATATTATCATAGACATCTTTTATAATTGTGAGCACTCATTATGTATGACATGCTAAAGAGTTGATGTTGGACAAGGAATACAACGTAATGGGTTATGTTTTCTCACATATCAGTTAAAGTATATTGTCATGGATCATTCAGACATGTTGAGCTTGCCTTTCCCCCTCATGCTAGCCAAAAATTCCTAGCACCAAGTGGAGATACTACTTTTGCTTCCAAATATCCTTAAACCCAGTTTTTGCCATGAGAGTCCACCATACCTACCTATGGATTGAGTAAGATCCTTCAACTAAGTTGTCATTGGTGCAAGCAATAAAAATTTCTCTCTAAATATGCATGACTTATTAGTGCGGAGAAAATAAGCTTTGTACGAACTTGTTATGGAAGCAATAAAAGCGACGGACTGCATAATAAAGGTCCATATACAAGGGGCAATATAAAGTGACGTTCTTTTGCATTAAGATTTTGTGTATCCAACCCTAAAAGCGCATGGCAACCTCTGTTTCCCTCTGCGAAGGGCCTATCTTTTACT
Source organism: Triticum dicoccoides (assembly GCF_002162155.2). Classification (NCBI taxonomy): domain Eukaryota; kingdom Viridiplantae; phylum Streptophyta; class Magnoliopsida; order Poales; family Poaceae; genus Triticum; species Triticum dicoccoides. Next base: position 18,146,190 of record NC_041383.1, read on the forward strand.
TTTTGTCTTTTACTTTATGCAAGAGTCAAGGTGATCTTCACCTCTCCCTTTTTTTTTCATTTTATCCTTTGGCAAGCACTTTGTGTTAGGGTGATCCTAATATATATATATATATAT
>NC_041383.1:18146908-18188169 GCF_002162155.2 Triticum dicoccoides
TATTATTGTTGACATCACCCAAAGGTGAATACGTTTGGAGGCAACATTATAAGCCCCAATCTTTCTCTGTGTCTGAATTAAACTTCATAATCACAAGTATTGCGTGAGTGTTAGCAATTGTAGAAGACTATATGATAGTTGAGTATGTGAAGTTTGCTAAATTAAAGCTATGACATAGACCCTTCCTGAAAATAGGATGAATTGCAATTGTTTTCATGACTGAGAATGAAGTTTGCTAGTTTTCAAGAAAGTTTATGGTCTATGCTTTGACATGTGAATTGCTTGTTACTTTATCGTGAGAAGTTTTATGAGATGAACTACTGTTATGACATATTTTCATGCTAGAAAAGGTGATTGAAATTATCATTGATCAAATTTGTGCACCTTCTAGCATTCACACTTCATAAATTCTTTCTTTTATCATTTACCTACTAGAGGACGAGTAGAAATTAAGCTTGGGGATGCTGATACGTCTCCAACGTATCTATAATTTATGAAGCATACATGCTATATTACTATGTGTTTTGAATGATTATGGGCTTTATTATATACTTTTATATTACTTTTGGGACTAACCTATTAACCGGAGGCCCATCCCATATTGCTGTTTTATTGCCTGTTTTAGTATTTCGAAGAAAAGGAATATCAAACGGAGTCCAGACGGAATGAAACCTTCGGCAGCGTGATTTTTTGGAAGAATATGATCCTGGAGAATTGGAGTCCACGTCAGAAGATCCTCGAGGAGGCCATGAGATAGGAGGGTGCCCCCCCTTACTGTGCGCGCCCCCTGTCTCATTGGCCCTCGAGCACCCCCCAACCGTGTTCTTTCGCCTATATAAGCCTACGTACCCTAAAACCATCAGAAATCAAGATAGATCGGGAGTTCCGCTGCCGCAAGCCTCTGTAGCCACCAAAAACCTCTTGGGAGCCCTTCCCGGCACCCTGCCGGAGGGGGGAACCTTCACCGGTGGCCATCTTCATCATCCCGGCGCTCTCCATGATGAGGAGGGAGTAGTTCACCCTCGGGGCTGAGGGTATGTACCAGTAGCTATGTGTTTGATCTCTCTCTCTCTCTCTCTCTCTCTCTCTCTCTCGTGTTCTCTCTCGTGTTCCCTCTAAGGCATGATCTTGATGTATCCCGAGCTTTGCTATTGTAGTTGGATTTATGATGTTTCTCCCCCTCTACTCTCTTGTGATGAATTGAGCTTCCCCTTTGAAGTTATCTAATCGGAATGAGTCTTTTGTGAGAACACTTGATGTATGTCTTGCCGTGCTTATCTGTGGTGAGAATGGGATATCATGTGCCTCTTGATGTATGTTTTGGTGACCAACTTGCGGGTTCCGCCCATGAACCTATGCATAGGGGTTGGCACACGTTCTTGACTCTCCGGTAGAAACTTTGGGGCACTCTTTGAAGTACTTTTGTGTTGGTTGGATGAATCTGAGATTTTGTGATGCATATCGTATAATCATGCCCACGGATACTTGAGGTGACAATGGAGTATCTAGGTTACATTAGGGTTTTGGTTGATTTGTGTCTTAAGGTGTTATTCTAGTACGAACTCTTTAATAGATTGATCCGAAAGAATAACTTTTAGGTGGTTTCGTACCCTACCATAATCTCTACGTTTGTTCTCTGCTATTAATTGCTTTGGAGTGACTCTTTGTTGCATGTTGAGGGCTTGTCATATGATCTATCAATGTTATTATTGTTGAGAGAACTTGCACTAGTGAAAGTATGAACCCTAGGCCTTGTTTCCTATCATTGCAATACCGTTTATGCTCACTTTTATCGCTTGTTACCTTGCTGTTTTTATAATTTCAGATTACAAAAACCTTTATCTACTATCTATTTTGCACTTGTATCTTCATCTCTTCGCCGAACTAGTGCACCTATACAATTTACCATTGTATTGGGTGTGTTGGGGACATTAGAGACTCTTTGTTATTTGGTTGCAGGGTTGTTTGAGAGAGACCATCTTCATGCTACGCCTCCTACGGATTGATAAACCTTAGGTCATCCACTTGAGGGAAATTTTCTACTGTCCTACAAACCTGTGCACTTGCAGGCCCAACAACGTCTACAAGAAGAAGGTTGTGTAGTTCACATCAGGCGCCACCACTCATACTGCTTCGCACGCATAGTGAGTGGCTGACTAGCAGGCCCTGCTAGTCAGGCCGGAGGGAGGGGAGAGGGAAATAGAGGGGAACGGTGATTTGCCGGAGCTCACGCCGGCGACGAGACTTCTTGGAGGCAAACGAGAGGGAGGGATCGACGGAGAAGGAGATTGCGCACCTGCCCGTACCCGTAGCATGGCTAATGGTGGACGTACGGTGTCAGATTTGACCTCTCCAGCAGCGACATAAGGCGGAGGTCGCCGGAGTTGAAGAAGATGGCATCTTGGGGTGGCTCCAGGGGCTCTAGCTAGGCGCGTTGGCCTCACGGAGGAGAGGCGGAGGCCCTGACGGTGTCGCCTTGGCTTGGGGGTGGCCGGAGCTGCGGGAACGATCCAAAGGGGATCGCCGGCTAGCTCGGCAGCCGACGGCCTGCCCGGCCGGGATGCGGCTTTTAGTGGCTCTAGGAGGGAGTGGGAGTGAGTTGTGATGCTCCAGGAGGCTGCGGAGGGGGGCTTTTATAGGCGGGGCGGCGAGGAGGGCTCGGGCTCCGCCGGAGGACACCTGTCCCTGTCACCCGGCGATGAACGGTGCCAGAGAGTGATGGAGAAGGAGACGGAGGTCACGTAGCAACTGTACGCGGGCGCGGACGAGCACAGGAACGAGGGGGAAAGAGACGAACACAGTGCACGTGCACTGTGCCGTTGGCCGGACCGTGCCCATGCTCGCTGCGGCGAGCTCCGGCGTCGGCGAGCGGCAGGGAGGAGCTATGGGGGTGGAGACGAGGATGGTGGCGAGGGGAGACACGCTCTGGCCAACCGAGCAGCGAGCACGTGCTCAACAGAGGCGCTGGCGACGCGCAGAGCGCGCGTTTGGCATGCCAGCACGCTCGGACGAACGCGGTCACCGCGTGGACCGTGACATAAGGCCACCTACGCACTAACAAGGATGTCTGGCGTGTAGTCCTTAGTAAACTTAGGTGTTACCATGGCTCGGTTTGGTTCCAGGTGCAGTAGAAGTAAAATGGTGATGAGGTTAAGTTACTGGACAGAAACTTTGGGGACTTACTGTGGTCAAACCACGGGGATTCAAGGGCTGAGCTTTGGGGTTTTACTGACTCTTACTAAGGTAAATAAGCTCAGGGAAAACCAGCTACATTGGAGCTAGTAAAAAGGTAGTTGCTGTAGAAACTACCATTTCAGCCCAGAAGTGATTTTATTTTCTGTAGCAAAAATACTCCAAGGAGTGGTGAAATATTTTTGCTCAGAGATGTGCCCTAGGGTCCAAAGAATATTTGGGATTTATCTCAGGATTTTTGGGCAAGAAAAATTAGGGTTGCTTTGGAGCTCAAGTAGTTAGCTAGGGTTTTGGAGGCAAAAATGAATATTTTTCATTTAAGAAAAATATTCCAAGCAATATTGTTGGGTTGGCCAGGGTTGAAATGATGGCTTAGAGGAGGAGAGGGAACACTTGGGTGAAAATCAAGGGATACCCAAGTGGCTAAGTCCAAATGAAATGATTCAAAACTCCAAATTCAAAATCAACTCAGCTGAAAAATCAAGCAAAGAAAAAGAGGGCAAAAACCAGGCTGTCACAATGATGGAGACGTTGGTGAAGATGACAGAGGTGTTGGTGTAGATCACAGTGATGATGATGGCCCCGGCGGCGTTCTGGCGCCACCAGGAGAGAGGGGGAGAGAGAGCCTCCCTTCTTCTTCTTCTTCCTTGACCTTCTCCCTAGATGGGAGAAGGGTTTCCCCTCTGTTCCATGGTCTCCATGGCGTGGGAGGGGCGAGAGCCCCTCCGAGATTGGATTTGTCTCTCTGTCTCTCTCTGTTTCTGCGTTCCTGATTCTGCCCTTTCACCATTTCTTATATTCCCGGAGATCCGTCACTCCAATTGGATTGAAACATTGGACATGACTTTTCTACGGATATTAGCTTTCTTGCGGTGAAAGAAGGGCAACAACTGCCTTACGGGGTGTCCACGAGGGTCATGGGCGCGCCCACCCCCCTGGGACACAACCCCGGCTTCGTGGGCCCCTCATGCATCGTCTCGCGTTGATTCCACTTCTCAAAATTGAGATATATTCCAAAAAAAATCTCCGTCCATTTTTATCCCGTTTGGACTCCGTTTGATATGGATTTTCTGCGAAAAGAACATGCAACAAACAGGAACTAGCACTGGGCACTGGATCAATATGTCAGTCCTAAAAATAGTATAAAAAGTTTCCAAAAGTATGTAAGAGTTGTAGAATATTGGCATGGAACAATAAAAAGTTATAGATACGACGGAGACATATCAGCATCCCCAAGCTTAATTCCTGCTCGTCCTCAAGTAGGTAAATGATAAAAAAGATAATTTTTGATGTGGAATGCTACCTAGCATAATCTTGATCATGTAATCTAATCATGGCATGAATATTAAGACATGAGTGATTCAAAGAAATAGTCTATCATTTGACATTAAGACAATAATACTTCAATCATACTAATTAAGCAATCATGTCTTTTCAAAACAACATGGCCAAAGAAAGTTATCCCTACAAAATCATATAATCTGGCTATGCTCCACCTTCACCACACAAAATATTCAAATCATGCGCAACCCCGGTTTTAGCCAAGCAATTGTTTCATACTTTAGTATTCTCAAACTTTTTCAACTTTCACGCAATACATGAGCGTGAGCCATGGATATAGCACTATAGGTGGAATAGAATATGATGGTCGAGGTTATGTGGAGGAGACAAAAAGGAGAAAGTCTCACATCGACGTGGCTAATCAACGGGCTATGGAGATGCCCATCAATTGATGTCAACGTGAGGACTAGGGATTTCCATGCAATGGATGCACTAAGAGCTATAAGTGTATGAAAGTTCAAACTGGAAACTAAGTGGGTGTGCATCCAACTTGCTTGCTCATGAAGACCTCGGGCGTTTGAGGAAGCCCATCTTCGGAATATACAAGCCAAGTTCTATAATGAAAATTACCACTAGTATAAGAAAGTGACAATATAGGAGACTCACTATATGAAGAACATGGTGCTACTCTGAAGCACAAGTGTGGTAAAAGGATAGTAACATTGCCCCTTCTCTCTTTTTCTCTCATTTTTTTTCTTTTTTTTGGTGGGCTTCTTTGGCCCCTTTTTTTATCTGGGATTCTTTGGCCTCTTTTATTTTTCATAAAGTCCGGAGACTCATCCCAACTTGTGAGGGAATCATTGCTTCCATCATCCTTTCCTCACATGGGACAATGCTCTAATAATGATGATCATCACACTTTATTTACTTACAACTCAATATTACAACTCGATATCTAGAACAAAGATATGACTCTATATGAATGTGGAAGTGCGTTACGTCGACTAGAGGGGGGGTGAATAGGTGATTTTTAATAAATCTTCACTGACGAATTTCAAGGTGAGGAAATTCCTAAGCGAAGAAATACTTGCAGTGGAATAAGTACTCAGGTATAAGCAAAACAGAGTAACAACATACTCATCATGATGAAATTAAAGACAAGCACTGAGTACAGAAAGCGTAAACACAGGATAAGCAGGATGAAGACAAACAGACTGAAGAAATAGGATTGAGGAAATAGAGAAAGTCTGCAGTCAATAGAGAAAGCCTTCAGTCAATGTCTTCAAGTAGTAATGATCAGGTACATCAACACATAACTGAGGAAATGAAAGGGTTGAGGAAATAGAAACAGTAGGCTTGGTGAAGATAATGATTTGTTCGACCAGTTCCAACTGCTGTGACAGTTGTATGTCTGGTTGGAGCGACTGAGTATTTAAACTCGAGGACACACAGTCCCGGACACACAGTCCTCACCGTATTCTCCTTGAGCTAAGATCATGCAAATCTCGCCCAACAGTAGTGGTAAGTCTTCACAGGTGACTTCCAAACCTTCACAGACTAGGTCACTCGGCAATCCACAATTCCTCTTGGATGCTCAGACCATGATGCCTAACCGTCTGGAGGATACACAGTCCTCAAAGGTAACAAGCGTCGGTTCCACACAGGAACAATCTCTTCAGTGATGCTCAATCACTTTGGGGTTTGTAGGTTTGGGTTTGGGATTTGGGTTTTCCTCACTCGATGATTTTCACTCAAAGTCCTCGGAGGATGGGATGCTCTCAGATGACAAGTGTCAGTTTCTATCGGAGCAGCCAACCAGCTAGTGGTTGTAGGGGGTGGCTATTTATAGCCTAGGGAGCAGCCCGACATGATAAGACATAAATGCCCTTGGCAGATATGACCGTTAGGTGGTAGATATTTTGGAATGGCTAGCGTGCGGCTCAGCAACGGTCGGATATTTTGAGGTTCAAATTCCTCAGGGCTATCATGTTCCTCACTGTGTAGGCAATCCGCACTGGCGAATTCCTAACTACTCAGTCAGAAAAAACTCCTCAAAGACCAGAAGATCTTCTTCTCTGTCACTGAAGAAATACACTAAACTGATATGAGATTTCCAATGGCTTCACTCGAAGGATTGGGTAGGTGTAGGATTTTGAGATGAGCATCACTTGGAAATCTGTTTCCTTAGTATTACCTCGACCCCGTTTAACAGTACGGTGTTTCCTATGACTCAAGAAAGAGAAAATGAAACTACGAAAACAAAAGTCTTCACACTTCAGATTCCTCGCATGAATATCGAGTCTTCATGGTCACACCAATTTCTTCACTTTCAAAGACTTCAGGAGAACCAAAGTCTTCAGCCGAAGACATTCATTTTTAGGGGTCGACTTTCACTATAAATATCAAACTCCTCATTGACTTATAGAGCCTGTGTACACTCACAAACATATTAGTCCCTTAACCTATAAGACTTCAATACACCAAAATCACTAAGGGGCACTAGATGCACTTACTATCTCCCCCTTTTTGGTGATTGATGACAATATAGGTTAAGTTTTACACGGGGATTAGCATATGAATTGAAAGTACTCAATATTGAGGAATTTGATTGCAAGATATATAAGAACTCCCCCTGAAGATGTGCATAGTGAAGATTTTGCTTTTGAAGCAATGCACACTTGAAGAGTAGAATCATGGAGATCTCCCCCTATATCTGGTAATTCATACACACATTTAACATACAGAATGAATAATTTGAAATGCATGATGAAATATGGTGACCGATGTAATTCAGCATGCGTGCATAGGATTAATGAGGAAATAGCATGCAAGAAAACAGAGCAAAAGTGTCAGGTCACCATCGGACTTAAGTTTACAACTCGATCAACAAAAGCTTCAAAAGAGCGAGAGTTGCAACTTAACAAAAAAAATGCCCATATACATAGACCCGCTTGAAGACTAACTCAAATTTCTCCCCCTTTGTCATCAAATGACCAAAAGGGACGAAAAGTGAGGACTAACTCCCCTGAAGAATTTCTTCATGAAGTCGATGGAGGAGCGCCAGCATTGTTGGGGTCGTCGGTTGGAGTAGGGCCTGCCGCAGTATCATCTAGATCTTCATTTTCATCAGTGTCGCGGGATGAGGAATATGAACTAGGCACCAAAGGAGGAACTTCGACCTTCTTGAATTTCTTCGGTGGAGGCTTAGCCCAGCCGAAGTCCTGCTTGAAACCCATCCGCTTGAGATCCTCTTCACTGTAAAGGTGAGACAATACAGCCCAGGTGCGATCGAACATTTTGTTGAGGTAGTAATGGTTCTTCTTCACTGAATTATAAGTGGCAGTCATATTGTGAAGAATTGAACCAAACTGTCGTTTCACCCATTTGTGATTGCCACCCACCTTCTGGTGAAGACTGAGGAGAAGCTCACGATCAGTCATCACCATTGGAGCAGTTGCATGAGGACTTTTCTTTTAAGCATTTGCAGCAGTATCATGAGTGGCAGAATCATCATTGGTGGAGTATGAAGCAGCTTTGCGGAACTGCCCATCCAATGGACGGATGCCCTCATCAATGACAGCAGTGGCCTTGCCCTTCTCATCAGCTGAGGAAAATGTCCGTTTGAGGACTTCAATCGGGGCAAGAAGCTGCCATGGTTGAGCGTATCCAGCTTTGTAGTTGAGTGAAGACCTTGTTCTGAGGAATCTCATGATCCAGGGAGTGTAAGGCTTCAGCTCAAATGGGGACATAGCGACATTTGCCAGAGTCCTCATGAAGAAATCATGATAATTCACGGTAATACCATGCATGATGTCGAACAGCAGATTCTTCAGGATGCCAACGACTTCCTCATTATCTGAGTCGTGGCCCTTGATTGGACTCAAAGTCTTTGTCAGAATAAGGTAGACTGTCCTCAGCACATACTGCAATTCCTTTCATGAGGAATTTGGTCCTTGATGCTTGTCCAGGCTTCAGTGGCTTCATCAGCACTTGCATAAAGTGATCGGACAGCTCAGTTTCAGAATATATCAGACGTGCACCTTCTGGGGGAGGACTGACTGGCATGGCACGAGCAATTCAGTTGTAGGTGCCTTGTAATGTGTGTTCTCAGTCATCCAGTCCAACACCCATGAATTCACATATTCAAAAAATTTCCTGTGATGTTCAGCGTCGTGTGGAATTGAAGAATGAGTTCTTCATTCCAATCGCAGATGTCAGAGCAGAAATTGAGCAGGCCAGCATCATGAATAGCAGTGAGGACTGGTGCAAAGCAAGGCAGAGATTCCATATCCAAGTGAGGAATATGCTCATGATCGAAGACCTTGTCTTTGTTGAATAGCACCAAAGAATAGAAATTTGCCTGGCTGGCAGTCCAGAATCGCTTCCTCCTCAGTCAAGCTGAATCATATGGATTATATTCAGTGAAGAATACATGCTCGTTGAAGAAGGCATCAGCCTTGAACTTTGGAGTCTTGGAGAATGGATTCTTCGGCTGTGGCTGAGGAGTATCAGAAATTTGAAGAATAACTTCTAGGACTTCAGCTTTAGGAGCCACAGGCTGAGGAATTTTAGCTTTTGCTTCAGTAGCAACCCGGGCATCCAATTCTTTAGCAACATGTTCATCGACACTAGTTGGTGGAATCTCTTCAGCAATGGAAGGGGTGGCATGAATTTCTTCAGAACCCAGGAGAACTTCAGTTGGAGCCGGAGACTGAGGAATTTGTTGGATTGATGTGTCGAGAGACGAGTTGGGGTGCTGACTGTACCAGAAATCATCATTCAGCACGGGAGTGGTGCAACCAATGTCCACATCCTCATCCACTTCCATTTCTTCAATGCTGGCCTCTTCAGCAGTAAACTGAGGCATTGGCGATGATACCTGATGGGTTGAGGTGAAAGCTTTAACCTCAATTTCTTCATCCATCTGCTATGTGGAAGCAGCAGAGGGATCTTCTTCTGCAGATTCTTCAGGAATCTGATATTCTTCACCATGAGGAAAAAGTTCCTTAGATGGCATGCTTGCGAGAGGAACAACATCAATGGGATTCTCCAGTGAACTTGTCAAAATCTTCGCCTTCTTGGGGGTCGAAGAATCTGATGCAGCTGATGCTTTCCTCTTTTTCAAAGCAGCATGCTCCGCAGCTTTGGTCTTCTTCACTTCCAGAGGAGAAGGAAGAATCGGACTTGGTGTTGGTGCCGGCGGAGCAGTGGCAGTGGGATCAATTTCTTCAAGAACAACTGATGCAGTTGGCCTGTCTTGAGCAGTTTCTTCAGGCATAGCGACAGAGTCTTTAGCTGGCCTGGCAATTTCTTCAGGCGTAACACTAGTGGTTTCCCCGAGAGTTTCTTAAGTGGCTCGAATTTCTTCAGCAGCCCTGGTGCTTGCAGATTCATCAGCAGCCTGAAATTCATCAACGGTGCTGGCAATTCCTTCAGTGGCTTGGGCAGATGCTGCAGCCAGAGTGACTTCAACGCGCACAGGAGTGGCAACACTTGAAGTGAATGTCTTTGTCAACTTGACGAATCGGACCTTGGTGCCCTTCCAGTCAGCCTTGTGGGCTTCAAAATCTTTGTTGAGCTTCTTGATTTTGAAGGAAATATGCCCTAGAGGGAATAATAAAGTTATTATTTATTTCCTTATTTCGTGATAAATGTTTATTATTCATGCTAGAATTGTATTAACCGGAAACTTGATACATATGTGAATACATAGACAAACAGAGTGTCAATAGTATGCCTCTACTTGACTAGCTCGTTGAATCAAAGATGGTTAAGTTTCCTAGCCATAGACATGAGTTGTCATTTGATTAACGGGATCACATCATTAGAGAATGATGTGATTGACTTAACCCATTCTATTAGCTTATCACTTGATCGTTCAGTATGTTGCTATTGCTTTCTTCATGACTTATACATGTTCCTATAACTATGAGATTATGCAACTCCCGTTTACCGGAGGAACACTTTGTGTGCTACCAAACGTCACAACATAACTGGGTGATTATAAAGGAGCTCTACAGGTGTCTCCGAAGGTACATGTTGGGTTGGCGTATTTCGAGATTAGGGTTTGTCACTCTGATTGCCAGAGAGGTATTTCTGGGCCCTCTCGGTAATGCACATCACTATAAGCCTTGCAAGTAATGTAGCTAATAAGTTAGTTACGGAATGACGCATTACGTAACGACTAAAGAGACTTGCCGGTAACGAGATTGAACTAGGTATTGAGATACCGACGATCGAATCTCAGGCAAGTAACATACCGATGACAAAGGGAACAACGTATGTTGTTTTGCGGTTTGACCGATAAAGATCTTCGTAGAATATGTAGGAGCCAATATGAGCATCCAGGTTCCGCTATTGGTTATTGACCGGAGACATGTCTCGATCATGTCTACATAGTTCTTGAACCCGTAGGGTCCGCACGCTTAAAGTTCGATGACGGTTATATTATGAGTTTATGTGTTTTGATGTACCGAAGGAGTTCGAAGTCCCGGATGAGATCGGGGACATGAAGAGGAGTCTCTAAATGGTTGAGACGTAAAGATCGATATATTGGACGACTATATTCAGACATCGGGAAGGTTCCCAGTGATTCGGGTATTTTTCGGAGTACCGGGGAGTTACGGGAATTCGTATTGGGCCTTAATGGGCCATACGGGAAAGGAGAGAAAGGCCCCAAAGGGTGGCCGCACCCCTCCCCATGGACTAGTCCGAATTGGACTAGAGGGGGGGCACCCCCTTCCTTCCTTCTCCTTCTCCCTTCCCTTCTTCCACTCGAACAAGGAAAGGAGGAGTCCTACTCCCGGTGGGAGTAGGACTCCCCCCTTGGCGCGCCCTCCTCCTAGGCCGGCCACCTCCCCCTTGCTCCTTTATATACGGGGGCAGGGGGGAACCCCATAGACACAACAATTGATCCTTGAGATCTCTTAGCTGTGTGCGGTGCCCCCTCTCCACCATAATCCACCTCGATAATATTGTAGCGGTGCTTAGGCGAAGCCCTGCGTCGGTAGAACATCATCATAGTCACCACGCTGTCGTGCTGACGAAACTCCCCCTCAAAGATCGTATGGATCAGAGTTCGAGGGACGTCATCGGGCTGAACGTGTGCTGAACTCGGAGGCGTCTTGCGTTCGGTACTTGATAGGTCGGATCGAGAAGACGTACGACTACATCAACCGCGTTGTGCTAACACTTATGCTTTCGGTCTACGAGGGTACTGATACGTCCATTTTGCATCATGCTTTTATATCAATATTTATTGCATTATGGGCTGTTATTACACATTATATCTCAATACTTATGGCTATTCTCTCTTATTTTACGAGGTTTCCCATGAAGAGGGGGAATGCTAGCAGCTGGAATTCTGGCTGGAAAAGGGGCAAACATTGGAAACCTATTCTGCACAGCTCCAAAAGTCCTGAAACTCCACGAAACATCCTTTTGGAATTAATAAGAATTTTTGGGTGAAAGAAATACACCAGGGGGCCCACACCTCATCCAAGAGAGAGTGTGTGTGTGTGGGGGGGGGGGCGCCCCCCCTACTGGGCGCGCCCCCTGTCTCCTGGACCCCCTGGTGGGCCCCCGGTGTCCATCTTCTGCTATATCAGAGCTTTTACCCTGGAAAAAATCGTGGGCAAGCTTACGGGACAAAACTCCTCCACCGCGAGGCGGAACCTTGGCAGAACCAATCTAGGGCTCTGGAGGAGCTGTTCTGCCGGGGACACTTCCCTCCGGGAGGGGGAAATCATCACCAACATCATCACCAACGATCCTCTCATCGGGAGGGGGTCAATCTCCATCAACATCTTCACCAGCACCATCTCCTCTCAAAACCCTAGTTCATCTCTTGTATCCAATCTTGTATCAAAACCACAAATTGGTACCTGTGGGTTGCTAGTAGTGCTGATTACTCCTTGTAGTTGATGCTAATTGGTTTACTTGGTTTAAGATCATATGTTCAGATCCTTTATGCATATTATTACTCCTCTGATTATGAACATGAATATGCTTTGTGAGTAGTTACATTTGTTCCTGAGGACATGGGTGAAGTCTTGCTATTAGTAGTCATGTGAATTTGGTATTCGTTCGATATTTTGATGAGATGTATGTTGTCTTTTCTTCTAGTGGTGTTATGTGAACGTCGACTACATGAAACTTCACCATTATTTGGGCCTAGAGGAAGGAATGGGGAAGTAATAAGTAGATGATGGGTTGCTAGAGTGACAGAAGCTTAAACCCTAGTTTATGCGTTGCTTCGTTAGGGGCTGATTTGGATCCATATGTTTAATGTTGTTGTTAGGTTTACCTTAATACTTCTTTTGTAGTTGCGGATGCTTGCAATAGGGGTTAGTCATAAGTGGGATGCTTGTCCAAGTAAGGGCAGTACCCAAGCACCGGTCCACCCACATACCAAATTATCAAAGTACCGAACATGAATCATATGAACGTGATGGAAACTAGCTTGACAATAATTCCCATGTGTCCTCGGGAGCTCCTTTCTCATTATTAGAAATTGTCTATCCTTATTGAGGGAGTCCTGGACTAGGGGGTGTCCGGATAGCCGAACTATCATCATCAGCCGGACTCCAAGACTATGAAGATACAAGATTGAAGACTTCGTCCCGTGTCCGGATGGGACTTCCTTGGCGTGGAAGGCAAGCTTGGCGATACGGATATGTAGATATCCTACCATTGTAACCGACTCTGTGTAACCCTAGCCCTCTCCGGTGTCTATATAAACCGGATGGCTTTAGTCCATAGGACGAACAACAATCATACCATAGGCTAGCTTCTAGTGTTTAGCCTCCTTGATCTCGTGGTAGATCTACTCTTGTAATACCCACATCATCAATATCAATCAAGCAGGACGTAGGGTTTTACCTCCATCAAGAGGGCCCGAACCTGGGTAAAACATCGTGTCCCTTGTCTCCTATTACCATCCGCCTAGACGCACAGTTCGGGACCCCCTAGCCGAGTTCCGCCGGTTTTGACACCGACATTGGTGCTTTCATTGAGAGTTCCTCTGTGCCATCGCAATCAGGAGGGATGCCTTTTCCCGTCTTTAAAGACGGCACCGTCGCCAAAGGAGCTTTGGCCATCGGCCAAACTATCCAGCTTGGTGGTTTTCTTATGACCGCCTGTTTGGCCACTGCTCCGACAATGACCTCTCAGGTCATCAAAAGCGATCTTCACGTCAATTCGGAATTCGCCGAGCAGCTAGATCCGATGGAGCTCTCCTCTGTAAATGAGCTCTTGGATCGCATCGCCGCCCTGGGAGTCGCTATAGACTACTATCAGATTGGGCTTAAAACCAATCTGAGAGAAATTAACTCTCCCCAGGCTACCCACCACCTTGTTGTGGTAGAGGAACAACGGGGCGACTCTTCTTCTATGTTAAAGACCAGTTTTGTCCGGATTCCCAATCCCTCCATGCCGGATTCCCGCGGAGGGACGGACGTCAATCAAGTACTGAACCTAAAGTCAGGCATTGGACCAGATTTGTTGGATAACATCCAGCAATCCAAGCTTCCAAATCTAGAAACTTCTCGGTCTTTGAGCCTCAGATTGGGCGGGGTTCCGAATTTAATTCTGCCCGCCGACCCAAACATAAGCGATCTTTCTCAAATACGGCAAGATCCCGATGAAACAGTACATCATTACTGGGCCATATTCCTCCTGGTTATGAACAGGATAAAGGACTGCCGTGAGGAAAGCGCAATCTCAATTTTCTGCAACAATTGCACGGACAAGGGAATCATGAACGCCATAAGTCTTCGCGAAGTTACACGCTTCACCGACCTGGCGACCATAGTACAAAAATACTGTGCGATGGAGAGTGCCTGGAAAACCGAAACCAGGTTTTGGGACAATCCGGCCCTGAACATAACCCTAGTTCGAAATAAAAGGGTGCATCATACTCAAGCACCTGGGTCAAAAACCAATAAGCAAAAAACCCCTAAAGGGCATGGAACCGTACTGGAGGGATGGCTCAACGGACCCTGCAAAATCCATAGTACCGAGGGCGTCACTCCAACACATAGCCTTCGAGCATGTTGGATACTATGGCAGGCGGCCAAACATGGCGAGGGTATTCTAGCCCCGGGTAACCAGCCCAATAGTACCAGTACGGTATTAACAGTCTTCGAGACTTTTGCATCAAATAATATGCGGAAATGAACAATCCGCAGCCTCGCCGAAGTCTACCAAGTAGCAACAACAAATCCATGGAGCGACACGGCTATCACCTTCAATGCCAGCGACGAACCTAAATTCCGAACAGCCCGAGCACCAGCCGCATTGGTCCTCAGTCCGATAGTGGACGACTTTCGTGTTACCAAGGTACTCATGGATGGCGGCAGCGGATTAAACCTCATCTACGAGGAAACCCTCCAAAAAATGGAAATAGACTGGAGCCGCATTGAGCGAAGCAGCACAACCTTTAGAGGAATAATCCCTAGTCGGGAAGTACGCTGCACAGGAAAAATCACACTAGATGTAGTGTTCGGCTCACCGGACAATTACAGGTCCGAGGAGGTCACGTTCCAAGTGGCCCCGTTCCGCAGCGGATATCACGCCTTGTTAGGGCGAGAGGCATTCACAATTTTCCAAGCTATACCCCATTACAGGTACATGAAGCTTAAAATGCCCGGGCCCAACGGAATCATCACTCTTGTCAGTGATCCAGATATAGCACTCCGCGTTGAAAATAAGACAACCGCACTAGCCCTAGAGGCACTATCTGAAGCCCTAGCGACAGAGGAACTCACTGCGCTGCGCTCCATGGTGAATAGGGACGATGTGATACTCGATAAGAGATCTAAGTCCACCTCTTTTAAACCAGCAGACGAAATAGTCAAATTCCAGGTCCATCCAACGGACTCCACAAAGACGGCCTCCATTGGGGCACAATTAAACCCTGATGTAGAAGCCGCACTACGAGAATTCCTTCGGGAAAACTGGGACATTTTTGCCTGGCACCCTTCAGATATGCCAGGAATCCCACGCAGGCTGGCAGAACACAGCCTAAATATCCTAAAAGGATTCAAGCCAGTCAAACAGGCTCTTCGGCGATTTTCCGAACCCAAAAGACAGGCAATGGGAGAGGAGCTAGCCAAACTCTTAGAAGCCGGATTCATCAGAGATATAAAACATCCGGACTAACCTGGTAATGGTACCAAAAAAGGACAAATCCTGGCGCCTTTGTGTCGATTTCAAAGACCTTAACAAGGCCTGTCCAAAGGATCCTTTCCCCCTCCCCCGCATCGACCAAATCATCGATGCTACCGCAGGGCACGATTCATTGTGCTTCCTCGACGCATACTCCGGATACCATCAAATCAAGATGGCGGAAACAGACCAGGCCGCAACGGCATTCATTACTCCATACAGACCATTCTGCTTCAACACAATGCCCTTCGGACTCAAAAACGCCGGCGCAACATATCAACGCATGATTCAGACATGTCTGGCTACCCAGATAGGCAAAACAGTGGAGGCATACGTAGACGATGTGGTCGTTAAGACCAAACACGTCGAAACTCTAGTAGAAGATCTGAGGCTTACATTCGACAACCTCTGAGCATATGACATTAAGCTCAACCCGGAAAAATGTGTTTTCGGCGTACCAGCCGGAAAGCTCTTGGGCTTCATTGTATCCGGTAGAGGAATTGAAGCAAACCCAGCCAAGATCCGAGCTCTGTCACAATTGGATATCCCAAAAGACCTCAAACAAATACAAAAACTAACTGGATGCGTGGCGGCTCTAAGCCTCTTCATCTCCCGTTTGGGAGAAAAGGAACTGCCCCTCTATCGCCTCCTCCGGCGCACCGAACACTTCGAATGGACGGATGCTGCCACGGCTGGACTCGAAGAAATTAAGGCCATATTGGCAACAAATTCGGTCCTGGCCGCGCCCAACCTGGGCGAACCGATGTTATTATATCGCGGCAACACATCAAGTTGTCAGCGCGGTACTCGTCGTCGAACGAGAAACAGAAGGGCACAAATTCCCTCTTCAAAAACCAGTGTACTACGTATCCACTGTCTTAACTCCATGCAAGTCCCGGTACCCGCATTGTCAAAAGATAGTGTACGTGGTGTTCATGGCATCCCGGAAGCTGCGACACTACTTTCAAGAGTGTTCCATAACAGTGGCCTCCGAAGTACCTCTCAACGACATTATAAACAACGGCGGCGCAACGGGCAGGATTGCAAAATGGGCCATTGAGCTCTTACCATTTGACATAACCTACAAACCACGGCGAGCTATAAAGTCGCAAGTTTTGGCTGACTTCATCGCCGAATGGACCGAAGCCAAACTCCCTAAAGAGTACGACGCATACTCCAATTGGATCATGCATTCCGACGGCTCCAAAATGTTGGCCGGCTTGGGGGCTGGCGTCGTCTTGACGTCCCCAACCGGAGACACAGTCCAATACGTACTTCAAATAATGTACACGGACTCCAACAACGCAGCCGAATACAAGGCCCTTTTACATGGTCACCGGATGGCTATCTCCATGGGTATTCAACGCCTAGAGGTGAGCGGGGATTCAAACCTCGCAATATCCAAAGTAAATGGAGACTTTGACGCCAAGGATCCGAAAATGGCAGCCTACCGTAACGCCGTCCTAAAAATGTCAGCTCGGTTCGAAGGACTTGAATTCCACCATGTAGCCCGGGATAATAACCAGGCAACAGACGTGTTGGCACGCATCGGCGCAAAACGCGACGCCGTCCCTCCAAACATCTTCCTGGAGCGGCTCTTTAAGCCATCCGTATTATGGGAAGAGGAGTCTGGAAATAACAACCCGGAACCAACTGCACTACCCAACACGGAACATTCTGACACAATCAGTGGCTCAGCCAATGAAATAACACCTTCAGCCCACGAAATTATGGCAGTAATTGCCCTGTGGATGGAACCATTCCTAGCCTACTTAATTTGGTAGGAACTTCACGAAGACCAAAATGAGGCCCGCTGCATAGTTCGGCGATCTAAAGCCTACAAGGTCCATGAGGGAGAACTTTATAAGAAAAGCACAACCGGAGTCCTTCAAAGGTGTATCTCCGAAGAGGAAGGGCGAAATCTCCTGGCTGAAATTCACGCTGGACTCGGCGGGCACCACGCCGCAGCCCGGGCCCTTGTAGGCAAGGCCTTCCGTACAGGATTTTATTGGCCGACAGCCCGGGCAGATGCTCAGGACTTAGTCCAACGATGCGTCGGTTGCCAGCTCTTTGCTAATCAAAGCCACATGCCACCCACCACCCTCAAAACTATACCCATCACTTGGCCCTTCACGGTCTGGGGGCTTGACATGGTTGGATCCCTTAAAGGGGGAACCCACAAGCAAAAATACTTATTGGTCATGGTGGACAAATTCACCAAATGAATAGAGGCCAAGCCAGTTAAAACGGCAGAATCCGGACCCGTGATAGACTTCATATCTGGGGTAGTACACCGTTTTGGCGTCCCCCACAACATCATCACTGATAACGGCACGAATTTCACGGCCGACGAGGTTAAACTCTGGTGCAAAAACATGGGCATCAAGCTCGACTACGCTTCAGTCTGTCACCCTCAAACTAACGGTCAAGTCGAACGAGCAAATGGTCTAATCATGAGCGGTATTAAACCCAGATCAGTGCGGTCCCTCACGGAATCTAACACGCACTGGGTAGAGGAGCTCGACTCCGTACTCTGGGGGCTACGAACCACGCCAAACCGCACTACCGGATTCACACCATTCTTTATGGTATACGGCGCAGAGGCAGTTTTGCCCTGCGATATAATTCATGACTCACCTCGCGTACGCATGTACGAAGAAAGAGAAGCCGAGTTGGATCGGCAGGACAGTTTGGACGCCTTAGAGGAGGAGCGCGGCATGCCAAAATCCCGTTCCGCATTCTATGAGCAGCAGGCTCGAAGATATCAAAGCAGAGAAGTACGGGCCAAAACTTACAATGTTGGCGAGCTAGTTCTACGCCTGCCAGACAAGAAAAAGGACAAACTTAAGCCCAGATGGGAAGGTCCCTTCATCATCGACCAAGTCCTTACTGGCGGTGCATACCATCTATGCAACGCATCTGACAACCGACTCGAGCCGAACCCATGGAACGCAGCCCGTCTCCGAAGATTCTACGCCTAGCGCCGGACTCAGAGTTCGTCTCGTTCCTCCGTCCACCTTTCATATTTTTTCGCTGTCTTTTGTTTCCCTCCTTTTTCCTCCCTCTTTCAGTAAAAGCTTTTGAGGGCTGATCTACGCATTGTTCGCACACACTTGATGTGCTACTCACACTCATTATACCTGGGGGCTTCTTTAACAGAAGCTTATTTATACGGGCTTCATGCCCAACACATGTGTCATACTTCCGCATGTACCTTTTACTCACCATTATATGCATCGATATGACTTAAGTTTTGGCCATGCTAGGTTGCCTGGCTCCTGTGCTTACCCCTACGTTCCCGATTGTTCGGCTAGGAGGTAAAGGGAGCACCTCTATGATTGTTACTGCCGGGTCAGCCGGATGTGTACCTCAGACTGGGTGAAGCTGAAGGCTAGCGTTCTTAAGGGAATATTCGGTCGGTGACTTGAAAGATGATTTATTACTTATCTATTTATCTGCTCCCAGATGATTTTTCTGCTCTTTTCGCAGTCCGGACATGCACTTTAGGGCATGCCTCCCAGGGAAAGGAACCCCTAACGGAACTATTCTCCCTGGAAGATGTTTCTTACTAACCATGTAATATAACATAGCTAGTTGGGCACTTGTCTGATAAAGCACTTATGACCCCTACGCCTGGTCTCCATGCATGCCCCGGTTTTTGTATAACCGTGAGGGTATTCGGACACACTCCGGACTGTTGGGTCTCGAGGTTGAAGCGAAAAGGTCCGCAAAGACAAACGATCTACAATCCGGCTAGAAGGCATTTTACATGTCATTTTAAATTACATTGTCAAACTGACTGATTGTACTCCTCTTCAATCCCATCTAATAGGCTGTCTAGTTTATAGTCCCGTTGGGAATATTTCGCGGCCAACTCTACTTGACCGTACATCAGGCTCACAGGGATCTCCTTCCCATCGGGCCCCACAGGTCTGACCTCGGCCATGTGGTTTGGATCAGCCTTCGTGTACCACATCTTCACCATGGCCCAGGCCTCCCTGGCGCCTTGACGGCAGGCCGATATCTTCCACAGACGGAAGCGCTACTGTACTCCCTAAAGCTTCTCAGCAAGTCCTCCAAGACCCTCGGGTAGGGAGACGGACGGCCATAAGGCCTGAACGACGCCGCTCATCGCCTGCCGGACATGTTCGTGCAGTTGCAGCAGCTCGGGAAGAAGGTCACCCGTGGAACCAAGCATTTCCTCCACCGGACGACCCGTGAGCACACCTACAGACACATTTCTGTCAATCGACTTCCTCGCCGAACTCTTCTTTTCAAAAGAGTTTGCTCAAGCACTTACTGTAAATGCCGCAACGAAGCCGCCGATTCTCCTTTACGGAGTTAGACAGCTGGACCCGAACATCTTTTAGTTGTTCACCCAGCTAGGTGTTGGCATCTTGGAGTTTGTTCCTCTCCTGCTGCACCCTCATAAGCACCTTCTCGCCGGCCTTCAGCTGGCGCAGCAGATGTTGCTTGTCCGGATCTAGTCCGGCACCCTCTGCAATATTATTGTCAGACTAAACGCACACGCCGCACTTCATAAACTACTTATCTTTTCGAAATATGTATTACCAGAGGGGGTCTCTATGGCTCCCCCGACGGCGGCTAGTGCGGCCTCAAGTTGGGCCTTACATTCTTGAAGCTCCTGGGACAGGTGGATATTCTTCTCTGTAAGATCCTGCATAACAAATGATCCTTAAATCAGTTAGTTTAACTATTTTCAGTCTCTGGGGCTACTGGCATATATAACTATTAAAATTCCTCACCCGTATGTCTTTCACATACTGCTCCGTGGCTCTGGTTAAACCATCTTGAGCAGCACAGAGGTGCGCGTCTCCCGCATTAAAGGCATTCAACGCCTCTGGGGAGAAACACGCGTCACGAAGAACTGTCCGATGGCGCCTGTGATTCATGGAGCTCTCCACCTCAGACCTGGAGGCGGACAGCCTGTCGGCATCCTCCGTTGGAGGAGCATCCGGCTCGCGCCTTGCGCTCGCCTCCCCCTCCGGACCAGGTGTTGGAGCCTGGCTGGCGGAGGCTTGGTTGGCAACCTCTCCGGGCACAGTCCGGCGAGCGCTCTTTCTCCTGGAAGAATCATGAGCATTAATATACCTCCCAGGAGTCTTTCCCTTAAAGACAATGGTGCGCCATACCTTTGCGGCGACGTTTTGATTCGCGCCGCACTCCTCTTCCGCCTGCTGGGCCGCACTGACCCTGGTTGGTCAGTCACCGCGGGCTCGGCTTCCCGCCGTAAAGGCACCTCCTGCGAAGCACCGTTGGTATACGGTGGTCAGAAATAAGCATTAAAAAAGTAATGGTGTCAGGACTTCGGTCGTACTCACCTGGGAAGTCGGAGATAAACCGGGGTAGTCAGCCATAATGGCGACTAGAGCATTGTCTATGCTGAGTTGGTGGAACACCCCGTCAATCAGCTCCACCTTTATGTCGGGATCCTCTCCGGAGGCCGGATCAAGGGATCTTCCTGGATCCTCGGGTTGTGGAGTCGGGCTTTGTATGCCCCCCACATCCCAGCGCAGTTCCTGCGTCGAAATCATAAAGTAAGACACTTAACTTTGAAAGCACGGATCGGATATATAAACGTCTGCTTACCCAGCTCCGAGGGTTATTCATGGAGAATCCATTCAATGGAGTCGTGCGGAGGAAGTCCTCCTTCTCCCCCTCGTACAAGCCGGACAGGATCTTCACCAGATCGGCGGTCGATCCCGGCCCCTTGCGGCCATGAGGGGTGGCGTCATTCTCCCCGTTGAAATCCCACATGGGGTGGCCCCTATATTGGAGCGGTTGCAGCCCTCGCATAATGCATGTGGCCATGACTCCAATCATGGTCAATCCGGAATGGGCCAGTAACCTTATCCGGCCCATCAGATATTGGACGCTCCTATCATCTTCCCGTTGAGGGCTCCGCGGGCGCCAACTCAGGCGTTTCTTCAGAGGAGCGTTGCTAAACTCCGGGAGGCCGATCCGAACTGGATCCGGCAGCGGGGCGTCTTCCATATAGAACCACTCCGAAGGCCAGTCTTCGGACACCTTCTTCGGGGTTCCGGATAGATATCCGGTCCCGGCGATGCGCCATATTTCGGCTCCGCCCACTTGATATATCAACCCCTCGTGAGAACGGGGTACGAGGAAAAACAATCTCTTCCCCAGCGCAAAATGGGGCTCGATGCCCAAGAACAACTCGCAAAGAGCTACAAAGCCCGCGATGTGCAAGATGGAGGCAGGTGTGAGGTGGTGAAGTTGGAGTCCATAGAACTCCAGGAGCCCCCGGAGAAACGGATGTATGGGAAATCCGAGTCCCCTTATTAGGTAGGGGATGAAGCATACCCGCTCTCCTTTGGAGGGATTGGGGACGCTCCCCGCCTGCTTCCCACCCTTGTAGGTGGCCAGTCTGGCTCGAAGCGGAACCATAAAAGGCTGGGGGAAGGTATCCCTCTGCTTGGAGCGTCACTAACTCGCTATGCGGGACAGAACATCTCCTCCAATCTCCTGGCTGAGGACTGGGAGCGCGAGAGGAGGAGCCGCGTCGACTGTCCATGTTGGAATGGATTTTTGTGAGATGCGCTTCGATGAGTACTTGCGGAAGGAGGATGGTGTGATTCGGATCTAGATCCTCGCCTCTCTTATAGGCAGCTTATTCGCGCAGCTAGGGGGTAAAACATAAAAATACCCTGGCTTTTCGCATTCATACGACACGTGGAAGAGGGCCATTATTGGACGTAGAAGCCAAGGAGCGCAACATTTATGAGGAAATCGGACACTGTTCGGCAAACACATGGAATATGGAGGAGAACCCGCCTTGCAAACACTGAAGACAATATACGCGCCGGACTCGTCGTCATTGAAGCCTGGTTCGGGGGCTACTGAGGGAGTCCTGGACTAGGGGGTGTCCGGATAGCCGAACTATCATCATCAGCCGGACTCCAAGACTACGAAGATACAAGATTGAAGACTTCGTCCCGTGTCCGGATGGGACTTTCCTTGGCATGGAAGGCAAGCTTGGCGATACGGATATGTATATCTCCTACCATTGTAACCGACTCTGTGTAACCCTAGCCCTCTCCGGTGTCTATATAAACTGGATGGCTTTAGTCCATAGGACGAACAACAATCATACCATAGGCTAGCTTCTAGGGTTTAGCCTCCTTGATCTCGTGGTAGATCTACTCTTGTAATACCCACATCATCAATATCAATCAAGCAGGACGTAGGGTTTTACCTCCATCAATAGGGCCCGAACCTGGGTAAAACATCGTGTCCCTTGTGGCCTTGTCTCCTGTTACCATCCGCCTAGACGCACAGTTCGGGACCCCCTACCCGAGATCCGCCGGTTTTGACACCGACACTTATCCTTTGCTACATAAAGGATTGGGACACCTTTCTGCACTTTGTTTACTTTATTTACTTGTTACTCGTTACCATTTATCTTATCACAAAATTATCTATCACCTACAATTTCAGTGCTTGCAGAGAAAACCTTACTAAAAACCGCTTATCATTTCCTTCTGCTCCTTGTTGGGTTCGACACTCTTACTTATCGAAAGGACTACGATTGATCCCCTACACCTGTGGGTCATCAAGACTCTTTTCTGGCGCTGTTGCCGAGGAGTGTAGCGCTTTTGGTGAGTGGAACTTGGTAAGGAAACATTTATATAGTGTGCTGAAATTTTCAGGTACTTGTCACTATGGAAACTAATCCTTTAAGGGGCTTGTTCGGGGTATCTTCGCCCTGACCAGAAGAGCAAAGAGTTGCTCCTCAACCTACTGAACTTTATGAAAACATTCACTTTGATATTCCTTCGGGTATGATAGAGAAACTGCTAGCTAATCCATTTGCAGGAGATGGAACATTGCATCCTGATTTACACCTTATCTTTGTGGATTAAGTTTGTGGATTATTCAAGCTTGCAGGTATTCCCGATGATGTTGTCGAAAGGAAGGTCTTCCCTTTATCTTTGAAGGGAGATGCATTGACATGGTATAGGCTATGTGATGATACGAGATCTTGGAATTATAAGCGATTGAAGTTGGAATTTCACCAGAAGTCCTATCCTATGCATCTTGTTCATCGTGATCGTAATTACATATATAACTTCTAGCCTCGCGAAGGAGAAACAATCTCTCAAGCTTGGGGGATGCTTAAGTCAATGTTATATTCATGCCCCAATCATGAGCTCTCCCGGGAAATGATTATTCAGAATTTTTATGCTTAACTTTCTCTTGATAATCACAACCTTCTTGATACTTCCTGTGCTGGCTCTTATATGTAGAAGACTATTGATTTCAAACGGGACTTATTGGAAAGAATTAAATGCAACTCTAAAGATTGGGGTTCCGATGATGGTAAGGAATCAGGTATGACACCTAAGTTCGATTGTGTTAAATCTTTTATGGATACCGATGCTTTCCGTGGATTTAGCACTAAGTATGGACTTGACTATGAGATAGTAGCTTCTTTCTGTGAATCTTTTGCCAGTCACGTTGATCTCCCTAAAGGGAAGTGGTTTAAATATATCCTCCTGTTGAAGTGAAAGTAGTTGCACCTATTACAGTCGAAGAAAAGACTATCACCTATAGTGATCCTATTGTTCCTACTACTTATGTTGAGAAACCTCCTTTTCCTGTTAGGATAAAGGATCATGCTAAAGCTTCGACTGTTGTTCGTAAGAGCAATACTAGGACTTATACACCTCCTGAGCAAATTAATGTTGAACCTAGTATTGTTGTGGTTAAAGATCTCTTGGATGAGGATTTAGATGGGCATGTTATTTATTTTTGTGGTGAGACTGCTAATATTGCTAGACCAGATACTAAGATACATAGACCTGTCGTAGGCATGGCTGTTATTTCTGTTAAAATAGGAGATCATTGTTATCATGGCCTATGTGATATGGTTGCTAATGCTAGTGCAATACCTTATACCTTATATCAAGAAATTATGCATGACATTACACCCATTGAATTAGAAGACATTGATGTTACTATTAAGCTTGCTAATAGGGATACCATTAAACCCTTTGGGATTGTTACATATGTTGAAGTTTTGTGTGGGAAGGTTAAATACCCTGCTGATTTTCTTGTTCTTGGTTCCCCACAAGATGATTTTTGTCCCATTATTTTTGGTAGACCCTTCTTGAATACAGCTAGTGCTAAGATTGATTGTGAAAAAGATACTGTCACAGTTGGTATAGATGGTATGTCTCATGAGTTTAATTTTGCGAAGTTTCATAGACAACCTCGTGATAGGGAACCACCTAGTAAGGATGAGATTATTGGTCTTGCTTCCATTGTTGTTCCTCCTACTGATCCGTTAGAACAATATTTGCTAGACCATGAAAACGATATGTTTATGAAGGAAAGAAGGGAAATAGATGAAGGGTTCCTCAAACAGGAACCTATGCTGAAACATAACCTTCCCGTTGAAATTCTTGGGGATCCCCCTCCACCCAAGGGTGATCCCATGTTTGAACTCAAACCATTACCTGATAATCTTAAGTATGCTTATCTTGATGAAAAGAAAATATATCCTATTATGCTAACCTTTCAGAGCAAGAAGAAGAAAGATTATTGAAAACTCTGAAGAAGCACCGAGTAGCTATTGGATATACTCTGGATGATCTTAAGGGCGTTAGTCCCATGTTATGCCAACACAAAATAAAATTGGAGGACGATGCCAAACCAGTTAGAGATCCTCAATGACGACTAAATCCCAAGATGAAAGAAGTGGCAAGAAAGGAGATACTTAAGCTCCTTGAGGCAGGTATTATTTATCCCATTGCTGATAGTGAATGGGTAAGCCCTGTCCACTGTGTTCCTAAAAAGGGAGGTATTACTGTTGTTCCTAATGATAAAGATGAATTGATCCCACAAAGAATTATTACAAGTTATAGGATGGTAATTGATTTCCGTATAAGTTAAATAAAGCTACTAAGAAAGATCATTACCCTTTACCTTTTATTGATCAAATGCTAGAAAGACTATCCAAACACACTCATTTCTGCTTTCTAGATGGTTATTCTGGCTTCTCTCAAATACCTGTGTCAGCAAAGGATCAATCTAAAACTACTTTTACTTGCCCTTTTGGTACTTTTGCTTATAGACGTATGCCTTTTGGTTTATGTAATGCACCTGCTACCTTTCAAAGATGCATGATGGCTATATTCTCTGATTTTTGTGAAAAGATTTGTGAGGTATTCATGGATGATTTCTCCGTTTATGGATCCTCCTTTGATGATTGTTTGAGCAACCTTGATCGAGTTTTGCAGAGATGCGAAGACACTAGTCTCGTCCTCAATTGGGAAAAGTGTCACTTTATGGTTAACGAAGGCATTGTTTTGGGGCACAAGATCTCCGAGGGAGGCATTGAAGTTGATAAAGCCAAAGTTGATGCTATTGAAAAGATGCCATGTACCAAGGACATAAAAGGTATAAGAAGTTTCCTTGGTCACGCCGGTTTTTATAGGAGGTTCATTAAGGACTTTTCTAAAATCTCTAGGCCTCTGACTAATTTATTGCAAAAAGATATTCCTTTTGTCTTTGATGATGATTGTGTACAAAGTGGCAAGAAAGCTTTGATCACTACACCTATAGTTCAGCCACCTGATTGGAATTTACCTTTTGAAATTATGTGCGATTCTAGTGATTATGTTGTAGGTGTTGTTCTAGGGCAAAGAGTTGATAAGAAATTGAATGTTATCCAGTATGCTAGTAAGACTCTTGATACTACCCAAAGAAATTATGCTACTACTGAAAAAGAGTTCTTAGCAGTTGTGTTTGCATGTGATAAGTTTAGACCTTATATTGTTGATTCCAAAGTTACTATTCACACTGATCATGCTGCTATTAAATATCTTATGGAAAAGAAAGATGCTAAGCCTAGACTCAGTAGATGGGCTCTCTTGCTCCAAGAATTTGATTTACACATTATTGATAGAAAGGGAGCTGAGAACCCCGTTGCAGATAACTTGTCTAGGTTAGAGAATGTTCTTGATGACCCACTGCCTATTGATGATAGTTTTCCTGATGAATAATTAGCGGTCATTAATGCTTCTTGTACTGCTCCATGGTATGCTGATTATGCTAATTACATTGTTGCTAAATTTATACTGCCTAGTTTCACATACTAGCAAAAGAAAAAGTTCTTTTATGATTTAAGACATTACTTCTGGGATGACCCACACCTTTATAAAGAAGGATTTAGATGTTGTGTACCCGAGCATGAACAGGAACAGATTCTACATAAGTGTCACTCTGAATCTTATGGAGGACACCACACTGGAGATAGAACTGCACACAAGGTACTACAATCTGGTTTTTATTGGCCTACTCTCTTCAAAGATGCTCGTAAGTTTGTCTTATCTTGTGATGTATGCCAAAGAGTAGATAACATTAGTAGACGTCAAGAAATGCATATGAATTATTCTCTTGTTATTGAACCGTTTGATGTTTGGGGCTTTGATTATATGGGACCTTTTCCTGCCTCTAATGGTTATACACATATTTTAGTTGTTGTTGATTACGTTACTAAGTGGGTAGAAGCTATTCCAACTAGTAGTGCTGATCATAACACTTCTATTTAAATTCTTAAGGAAGTTATTTTTTTGAGGTTTGGAGTCCCTAGATATCTTATGACTGATGGTGGTTCACATTTTATTCATGGTGCTTTCCGTAAGATGCTTGCTAAGTATGATGTCAATCATAGAATCACATCTCCTTATCATCCGCAGTCTAGTGGTCAAGTAGAGTTGAGCAATAGAGAGCTCAAATTAATTTTGCAAAAGACTGTGAATAGATCTAGAAATAATTGGTCCAAACAACTTGATGATGCATTATGGGCCTATAGAACTGCATACAAAAATCCTATGGGTATGTCTCCATATAAGATGGTCTATGGAAAAGCGTGTCAATTACCCCTTGAACTTGAACATAAGGCATATTGGGCTATTAAAGAGCTCAATTATGACTTCAAACTTGCCTGTGAGAAGAGGTTGTTTGATATTAGCTCACTTGATGAATGGAGAACCCAAGCATATGAGAATGCCAAGCTATTCAAAGAAAAAGTCAAACGTTGGCATGACAAAAGGATACAAAAGCGTGAGTTTAACGTAGGAGATTATGTGTTATTATTCAACTCTTGTTTAAGATTTTTTGCAGGAAAAATTCTCTCAAAATGGGAAGGTCCTTACGTTATCGAGGAGGTCTATCATTCTGGTGCCATAAAAATCAACAACTTCGAAGACACGAGTCCGAGGGTGGTAAATGGTTAAAGAATTAAACATTATCTTTCAGGTAATCCTATCAATGTTGAAACTAATATCATTGAAATCGTAACCCCTGAGGAATACATAAGGGACACTTTCCAGAATGTTCCAGACTCCGAAAAGGAATAGGTATGTGGTATGGTAAGTAAACCGACTCCAAAACAACTCCAATGGCAATTTTTATCAGTTTTGGAATATTTAAGAATTTTAGGAAGAAAGAAGTAGTCCGAAAGGGACACGAGGCCCCCACGAGAGTGGAGGGCGCCCCCCTACTGGGCGCCCCCCCCTGTCTCGTGGGCACCTCGTGTGCCTCCCGGACTCCATTTTCTTGCATATTACGTATTTTTGTCGGTAAACATTCATTATATATACTCCCGAAGGTTTTGACCACCGTATCATGCAAATATCCTCTGTTTTTGTTTCGAGTTGTTCCTGTTGCAGAATAAAAGCAAGATGTCTTCTCGGAGTCAGTCGGGGAGAGCCGGGTGTCTCATCCAACACCTAGTCCAGGAGCAAATAGCGATGCTTATCACTTTGGACCATCAACTGAGGACGAGATGGAGGCTGATTCGAAAAGGATAGATGCCATGGAAGAAGATCAAGAAGTTACCTCGCGTCTCCAAGAAGAATTCATGATGGGGGAAATACCTAGCCTGGCTATCCCTACTTTGGTCACCCCTTCCAACTTTAGATTTCTTTCTTATGAAAATATGAAAAGGAGTTTTACTTGTTCTCCACAGGCTATGCAACATCCTTGGGTAAAAGGAGCTTTGGACGTTACGGGCAAGCTCTGTAAAGAAATTATGGACCTAAAAAAACAAGTCAACAAGCTCGAGGAGGAGAACCGTATCTTGAAGGGCATCATCGCCAAGAAGATCATAACACCGACCGTGAAGAAGGAGACATAATCACATGGGTATGGGCACTCCCCTTGGAAAGTGCCAAGCTTAGGGGAGGTGCCCCGGTATCGTATCACCATCACACTCCTATATTTACCGCTTTATTTAGTTCAGTCCTTTTAGTTGTATCTTGATCTAGTAGATTGAAGTTTTGATATCAAGTAGTTTGAGTTTTGCTTTGTGATCTCTTTATGTAATCGAGTCCATGAGCTATCTATAATAAAGATTAGTGTTGAGTCAAGGGCTTTGCTATGTTGCTATGATCTTGAGAAAGTAGAAAGAATAAAAAGTTCATATTGATCTTATGGATAGTGATAACTTCACACATAGAAAGTATGAGGCATAAAATTGTTGAGAGTTGATGAACGTAGTTTTCGTCATCGTTGCAATTAATAGGAAGTGATAAGGAAAGAGGGGTACATATACAAATATATTATCTTGGACACCTTTTTATAATTGGGAGCACTCATTAGGTATGACATGCTAAAAGAGTTGACATTGGACAAGGAAGACAACGTAATGGTTTATGTTTTCGTGCATCTTAGTTAAAGTATATTGTCATTGACCTTCAAAACATGTTGAGCTTGCCTTTCTCCCTCATGCTAGCGAATATCCTTGCACCAAGTAGAGATACTACTTGTGCTTCCAAATACCCTTAAACCCAGTTTTGCCATGAGAGTCCACCATACCTACCTATGGATTGAGTAAGATCCTTCAAGTAAGTTGTCAAGTTGCAAGCAATAAAAATAAATTATGTATGACTTATTAGTGCAGAGAAAATAAGCTTTGTACAATCTTGTTGTGGAAGTAATAAAAGCGACGGACTGCATAATAAAGGTCCACATACAAGGGGCAATATAAAGTGACATTCTTTTGCATTAAGATTTTGTGCATCAACCCTAAACGCACATGACAACCTCTGCTTCCCTCTGCGAAGGGCCTATCTTTTACTTTATGTTTTTACTTTATGCTTGAGTCAAGGTGATCCGCACCTTTCCCTTTTTCATTTTATCCTTTGGCAAGCTCCTCGTGTTTGAAAGATCATGATATATATATATCCAATTGGATGTTAGTTAGCATGGGTTATTATTGTGGACATCACCTAAAGGTGAATACGTTGGGAGGCAACACAATAAGCCCCTATCTTTCTTAGTGTCCGGCTGAAACTCCGTAACCACAAGTATTGCGTGAGTGTTAGCAATTATAGAAGACTACAAGATAGTTGAGTATGTGAGCTTGCTGAAAAGCTCTATTGTTGACTCTTTCTGATGTTACGATAAATTGCAATTGCCTTAATGACTGAGATTATAGTTTGTTAGTTCCCA
Organism: Triticum dicoccoides; assembly: GCF_002162155.2. Lineage (NCBI taxonomy): Eukaryota > Viridiplantae > Streptophyta > Magnoliopsida > Poales > Poaceae > Triticum > Triticum dicoccoides. The sequence continues at coordinate 18,177,050 of NC_041383.1, forward strand.
ATAAAGTTTTTGAACCATACTTGACATTATGAATTGATTGTTACTTGAGCATAAGAAATCATATGACAAAATCTATATATGTTGTTGTATAAGAATGATCATGATGCCCTCATGTCCATATTTTATTTTTATCGACACCTCTATCTCTAAACATGTGGACATATTTTTTGATTTCGGCTTCTGCTTGAGGACAAGCGAGGTCTAAGCTTGGGGAGTTGATACGTCCATTTTGTATCATGCTTTTATATCAATATTTATTGCAGTATGGGCTGTTATTACACATTATATCTCAATACTTATGGCTATTCTCTCTTATTTTACGAGGTTTACCATGAAGAGGGGGAATGCCGGCAGCTGGAATTCTGGCTGGAAAAGGGGCAAACATTGGAAACCTATTCTGCACAGCTCCAAAAGTCCTGAAACTCCACGAAACATCCTTTTGGAATTAATAAGAATTTTTGGGCAAAAGAAATACACCAGGGGCCCACACCTCATCCAGGAGAGTGGGGGGCGCCCCCCCTACTGGGCGCGCCCCCTGTCTCCTGGACCCCCTGGTGGGCCCCCAGTGTCCATCTTCTACTATATCAGAGCTTTTACCCTGGAAAAAATCGTGGGAAAGCTTACGGGACGAAACTCCACCGCCACGAGGCGGAACCTTGGCGGAACCAATCTAGGGCTCTGGCAGAGCTGTTCTACCGGGGACACTTCCCTCCGGGAGGGGGAAATCATCACCAACGTCATCACCAATGATCCTCTCATCGGGAGGGGGTCAATCTCCATCAACATCTTCACCAGCACCATCTCCTCTCAAGACCCTAGTTCATCTTTTGTATCCAATCTTGTATCAAAACCACAAATTGGTACCTGTGGGTTGCTAGTAGTGTTGATTACTCCTTGTAGTTGATGCTAATTGGTCTACTTGGTGGAATATCATATGTTCAGATCCTTTATGCATATTATTACTCCTCTGATTATGAACATGAATATGATTTGTGAGTAGTTATGTTTGTTCCTGAGGACATGGGTGAAGTCTTGCTATTAGTAGTCATGTGAATTTTGTATTCGTTCGATATTTTGATGAGATGTATGTTGTCTTTTCCTCTAGTGGTGTTATGTGAACGTCGACTACATGACACTTCACCATTATTTGGTCCTAGAGGAAGGCATGGGGAAGTAATAAGTAGATGATGGGTTGCTAGAGTGATAGAAGCTTAAACCCTAGTTTATGCGTTGCTTCGTTAGGGGCTGATTTGGATCCATATGTTTAATGCTGTGGTTAGGTTTACCTTAATACTTCTTTTGTAGTTGTGGATGCTTGCAATAGGGGTTAATCATAAGTGGGATGCTTGTCCAAGTAAGGGCAGTACCCAAGCACCGATCCACCCACATACCAAATTATCAAAGTACCAAACACGAATCATATGAACGTGATGAAAACTAGCTTGACGATAATTCCCATGTGTCCTCGGGAGCTCCTTTCTCATTATTAGAAATTGTCCAGGTTATCCTTTGCTACATAAAGGATTGGGCCACCTTGTTGCACTTTGTTTACTTTATTTATTTGTTACTCGTTACCATTTATCTTATCAGAAAACTATCTATCACCTACAATTTCAGTGCTTGTAGAGAAAACCTTACTGAAAACCACTTATCATTTCCTTGTGCTCCTCGTTGGGTTCGACACTCTTACTTATCGAAAGGACTACGATTGATACCCTACACTTATGGGTCATCAGGTACATGGACAACACTCTCCCCTCTTGTTGTTATGCATCACCATGATCTTGTGTGTGCGTAGGATTTTTTTTTGAAATTTCTACATTCCCCATCAGTGGCATCCGAGCCTGGTTTTATGCGTAGGTGTTATATGCATGAGTAGAACACAAGTGAGTTGTGGGCGATACAAGTCATACTGCTTACCAGCATGTCATACTTTGATTCGGCGGTATTGTTGGATGAAGCAGCCCGGACCGACATTACGCGTACGCTTACGCGAGACTGGTTCTACCGACGTGCTTTGCACACAGATGGCTGGCGGGTGTCAGTTTCTCCAACTTTAGTTGAACCGAGTGTGGCTACGCCCGGTCCTTGAGAAGGTTAAAACATCACTAACTTGACGAACTATCATTGTGGTTTTTATGCGTAGGTAAGAATGGTTCTTGCTCAGCCCATAGTAGCCACGTAAAACTTTCAACAACAAAGTAGAGGACGTCTAACTTGTTTTTGCAGGGCATGTTGTGATGTGATATGGTCAACACGTGATGAGATATAAGATGTTGTATGAGATGATCATGTTTTGTTGAAGTTATCGGCAACTGGCAGAATCCTTATGGTTGTCTCTTTATTGCATAAGATGCAAGCGCCAAATAATTGCTTTACTTTATCGCTATGCGATAGCAATAGTTGCAAGAGCAATAATTGGCGAGACGACCATGTGACGACACATTGATACAGATCAAGATGATGGAGATCATGGTGTCGTGCCGGTGACGATAGAGATCATGACAGTACTTTGGATATGGAGATCAAAGGCGCAAGATGATCATCGCCATATCATGTCACATATTTTGATTGCATATGATGTTTATCTTTTATACATCTTATTTTGCTTAGTTTAACGGTAGCTTTATAAGATGATCTCTGACTAAATTTCAAGGTATAAATGTTCTCCCTGAGTATGCACCGTTGCGAAAGTTCTTCGTGCTGAGACACCACGTGACGATCGGGTGTGATAGGCTCTACGTTCCAATACAACGGGTGCAAAACAGTTGCACACACAGAATACACAGGTTAAACTTGACAAGCCTAGCATATACATATATGGCCTCGGAACACTGAGACCGAAAGGTCAAGCGTGAATCATATAGTAGATATGAATAACATAGTGATGTTCACCATTGAAAACTACTCCATCTCACGTGATGATCGGACATGGTTTAGTTGATTTGGATCACGTGATCGCTTGGATGATTAAAGAGATGTCTATCTAAGTGGGAGTTCTTAAGTAATATGATTAATTGAACTTTAATTTATCATGTACTTAGTCCTGATAGTATTTTGCAAATTATGTTGTAGATCAATAGCTCGTGTTGTTTCTTACCTATGTTTATTTTTTATATGTTCCTAGAGAAAAACTATGTTGAAAGATATTGGTAGCAATGATGCAAAATTAGATCCGTGATCTAAGGTTTATCCTCATTGCAGCACAGAAGAATTATGTCCTTAATGCACCGCTAGGTGACAGAACTATTGCAGGAGCAGATGCAAATATTATGAACGTTTGTCAAGCTCAATATGATGACTACTTGATAGTTTAGTGCACCATGCTTTACGGCTTAGAATCGGGACTTCAACGACGTTTTGAACGTCATGGAGCATATGAGATGTTCCAGGAGTTGAAGTTAATATTTCAAGCAAATACCCGAGTTGAGAGATATGAAGTCTCCAACAAGTTCTATAGCTAAAAGATGGAGGAGAATTTCTCAACTAGTGAGCATGTGCTCAGATTGTTTGGGTACTACAATCGCTTGAATCAAGTGGGAGTTAATCTTCCAGATAAGATAGTGATTGACAGAGTTCTCTAGTCACCATCACCAAGTTACTAGAACTTCGTGATGAACTATAGTATGCAAGGGATGACGAAAACGATTCCCGAGCTCTTCGTGGTGTTGATATCGACGAAGGTAGAAATCAAGAAAAGAGCATCAAGTGTTAATGATTGACAAGACCACTAGTTTCAAGAAAAGGGCAAAGGGAAAGAATGAGAACTTCAAGTAGAATGACAAGCAAGTTGTCACTCCCGCGAAGAAGCTCAAAGCTGGACCAAAGCCTGAAACTGAGTGCTTACACTTCAAAGGAAATGGTCACTGGAAGCGGAAATGCCCTGAATATTTGGTGGATAAGAAAGATGGCAAAGTGAACAAGGGTATATTTGATATACATGTTATTGAAGTGTACCTTACTAGTGTTTATAGTAGCCCCTGGGTATTTGATACTTGTTGATCAGTTGCTAAAAATTAGTAACTCGAAATAGGAGTTAGAGAATAAACAGAGACTAGTTGAGGGTGAAGTGATGATGTGTGTTGGAAGTGGTTCCAAGATTGATATGATCATCATCGCACACTCCCTATACTTTCGGGATTAGTGTTAAACCTAAATAAATGTTTTTTGGCGTTTGCGTTGAGCATGAATATGATTTGATCATGTTTATTGCAATACGGTTATTCATTTAAAGTCAGAGAATAAAATTGTTGTTCTGTTTAGATGAATAAAACCTTTGATGGTCAAACACCCAATGAAAATAGTTTGTTGGATCTCGATCGTAGTGATACATATATTCATAATATTGATGCCAAAAGTTGCAAAGTTGATAATGATAGTGCAACTTATATGTGGCAATGCCGTTTGGGTCATATCAGCATAAAGCGCATGAAGAAACTCCATAAAGATGGATTTTTGGAATCACTTGGTTATGAATCATTTGATGCTTGCGAACCGTGCCTTTTGGGCAAGATGACTAAGACTCCGTTCTCCGGAACAATGGAAGGAGCTACTGACTTGTTGGAAATAATACATACCAATGTATGTGGTCCAATGAGTGTTGATGCTCGTGGCAGGCATCGTTATTTTCTAACCTTCACAGATGATTTGAGCAGATATGAGTATATCTACTTAATGAAGCACAAGTCTGAAACATTTGAAAAGTTCAAAGAATTTCAAAGTGAAGTGGAGAATCATCGTAACAAGAAAATAAAGTTTCTACAATCTGATCGTAGGGAAGAATATTTGAGTTACGAGTTTGGCCTTCATTTGAAACAATGTGAAATAGTTTTGCAACTCATGCCACCAGGAACACCACAATGTAATGGTGTGTCCGAATGTCATAATCGTACTTTACTAGATATGGTGCGATCTATTATGTCTCTTACCGATTTGCCACTATCGTTTTGGGGTTACGCATTAGAGACAACTGCATTCACGTTAAAAGGGCACCATCAAAATCCGTTGAGACGACGCCTTATGAACTGTGGTTTGGCAAGAAACCAAAGTTGTCGTTTCTTATAGTTTGGGGCTGCGATGCTTATGTAAAAAAGATTCACCTGATAAGCTCGAACCCAAATCGGAGAAGTGCGTCTTCATAGAATACCCAAAGGAATCTGTTGGGTACACCTTCTATCACAGACCCGAAGGCAAGATATTCGTTTCTAAAATGGATCCTTTCTAGAGAAGGAGTTTCTCTCGAAAGAAGTGAGTGGGAGGAAAGTAGAGCTTGATAAGGTAATTGTACCTTCTCCCAAATTGGAAAGTAGTTTATCACAGAAATCAGTTCTAGTGATTCCTACACCAATTAGTGAGGAAGCTAATGATGATGATCATGAAGCTTCAGATCAAGTTACTACCGAACTTTGTAGATCTTCCAGATTAAGATCCGCACCATAGTGGTCCGGTAATCCTATTCTGGAAGTCATGTTACTAGACCATGATGAACCTACGAACTATGAGGAAGCGACGATGAGCCCAGATTCTGAATAATGGCTTGAGGCCATGAAATCTGAGATGGGATCCATGTATGAGAACAAAGTATGGACTTTGGTTGACTTGCCCGATGATCGGCAAGCCATCAAGAATAAATGGATCTTCAAGAAGAAGACTGACGCTGATGATAATGTTACTGTCTACAAAGCTCGACTTGTTGCAAAAGGTTTTCGACAAGTTCAAGGGGTTGACTACGATGAGACTTTCTCACCCGTAGCGATGCTTAAGTCTGTCCGAATCATGTTAGCAATTGCCGCATTTTATGATTATGAGGCAAATGGATGTCAAAACTGCATTCCTGAATGGATTTCTAGAAGAAGAGTTGTATATGATGCAACCAGAAGGTTTTATCGATCCAAAAGGTGCTAACAAAGTGTGCAAGCTCCAGCGATCCATTTATGGACTAGTGCAAGCCTCTCGGAGTTGGAATAAACGCTTTGATAGTGTGATCAAAGCATATGGTTTTATACAGACTTTTGGAGAAGCCTGTATTTACAAGAAAGTGAGTGGGAGCTCTGTAGCATTTATGATATTATATGTGGACGACATATTGTTGATTGGAAATGATATAGAATTTCTGGATAGCATAAAAGGATACTTGAATAAAAGTTTTTCAATGAAAGACCTTGGTGAAGCTGCTTACACATTGAGCATCAAGATCTATAGAGATAGATCAAGACGCTTGATAAGATTTTTCAATGAGTACATACCTTGATAAGATTTTGAAGTAATTCAAAATGGAACAGTCAAAGATGTAGTTCTTTGCAAGGTGTGAAGTTGAGTAAGACTCAAAACCCGACTATGGCAGAAAATAGAAAGAGAATGAAAAGTCATTCCCTATGCCTGAGATATAGGTTCTATTAAGTATGCTATGTTGTGCACCAGACCTATTGTATACCTTGCTCTAAGTTTAGCAAGGGAGTACAATTTTGAACTAAGAGTAGATCACTAGACAGTGGTCAAGAATATCCTTAGTAAGGACTAAGGAAATATTTCTCGATTATGGAGGTGATAAAAGAGCCCATCGTAAAGAGTTACATTGGTGCAAGCTTTTACACCAATCCAGATGACTCTAAGTCTCAATCTGGATACATATTGAAAGTGGGAGCAATTAGCTAGAGTAGCTCCGTGCAGAGCATTGTAGACATAAATATTTGCAAAATACATACGGCTCTAAATGTGACAGACCCGTTGACTAAACTTCTCTCACGAGCAAAACATGATCATACCTTAGTACTTTTTGGGTGTTAATCACATAGCGATGTGAACTAGATTATTGACTCTAGTAAACCCTTTGGGTGTTGATCACATGACGATGTGAACTATGGGTATTAATCATATACATATATGAATATTGGTGTTAAATCACATGATGATGTGAACTAGATTATTGACTCTAGTGCAAGTGGGAGACTGAAGGAAATATGCCGTAGAGGAAATAATAAAGTTATTATTTATTTCCTTATTTCATGATAAATGTTTATTATTCATGCTAGAATTGTATTAACCGGAAACTTGATACATGCGTGAATACATAGACAAACAGAGTGTCACTAGTATGCCTCTACTTGACTACCTCGTTGAATCAAAGATGGTTAAGTTTCCTAGCCATAGACATGAGTTGTCATTTGCTTAACGGGATCACATCATTAGAGAATGATGTGATTGACTTGACCCATTCTGTTATCTTAGCACTTGATCGTTTAGTATGTTGCTATTGCTTTCTTCATGACTTATACATGTTCCTATAACTATGAGATTATGCAACTCCCGTTTACCGGAGGAACACTTTGTGTGCTACCAAACATCACAAGTAACTGGGTGATTATAAAGGAGCTCTTGATGACCCACAAGTGTAGGGGATCTATCGTAGTCCTTTTGATAAGTAAGAGTGTCGAACCCAACGAGGAGCGGAAGGAAATGATAAGCGGTTTTCAGTAAGGTTTTCTCTGCAAGCACTGAAATAGTAGGTGATAGATAGTTTTGTGAAAAGATAAATAGTAGCAAGCAAAAAGTAAATAAAGTAAATAAAGTGCAGCAAGGTGGCCCAATCCTTTATGTAGCAAAGGATAAGCCTGGACAAATTCTAATAATGAGGAAGGAGCTCCCGAGGACACATTGGGAATTATCGTCAAGCTAGTTTCATCACGTTCATAAGATTCGCGTTCGGTACTTTGATAATTTGATATGTGGGTGGACCGGCACTTGGGTACTGCCCTAACATGGACAAGCATCCCACTTATGATTAACCCCTATTGCAAGCATCCGCAACTACAAAAAGGAGTATTAAGGTAAACCTAACCACAACATTAAACATATGGGTCCATATCAACCCCTAACGAAGCAACGCATAAATTAGGGTTTAAGCTTCTGTCACTCTAGCAACCCATCATCTACTTATTACTTCCCTATGCCTTCCTATAGGCCCAAATAATGGTGAAGTGTCATGTAGTCTACGTTCACATAACACCACTAGAGGAGAGACAACATACATCTCATCAAAATATCGAACGAATACCAAATTCACATGACTACTAATAGCAAGACTTCACCCATGTCCTCAGGAACAAATGTAACTACTCACAAAGCATATTCATCTTCATAATCAGAGGTGTAATAATATGCATGAAGGATCTGAACATATGATCTTCCACCATGTAAACCAATTAGTATCAACTACAAGGAGTAATCAACACTACTAGCAACCCACAGGTACAAATTTGTGGTTTTGATACAAGATTGGATACAAGAGATGAACTAGGGTTTTGAGATGAGATGGTGCTGGTGAATATGCTGATGGAGATTGACCCCCTCCCGATGAGAGGATCGTTGGTGATGACGTTGGTGATGATTTCCCCCTCCCGGAGGGAAGTGTCCCCGGCAGAACAGCTCCGCCAGAGCCCTAGATTGATTCCGCCAAGGTTCCGCCTCGTGGCGGCGGAGTTTCGTCCCATAAGCTTGCCCACGAATTTTTGCAGGACAAAACCCATCATATAGCAGAAGATGGCCGCCAGAAGCCCACCAGGGGGCCCAGGAGATAGGAGGGCGCGCCCTCGGGGGGGGGGGGCTGTCTCCTGGACAGGGTGTGGGCCCCCTGGCCTATTTCTTTTGCTCATTATTCCTTAATAAATCCAAAAAGTTGTTTCGTGGAGCCTCAGCTCTTTTGGAGTTGTGCAGAATAGGTTTCTAACGTTTGCTCCTTTTCCAGCCAGAATTCTAGCTGCCGGCATTCCCCCTCTTCATGGTAAACCTTGTAAAATAAGAGAGAATAGCCATAAGTATTGAGATATAATGTGTAATAACAGCGCATAATGCAATAAATATTGATATAAAAGCATGATGCAAAATGGACGTATCAACTCCCCCAAGCTTAGACCTCGCTTGTCCTCAAGCGGAAGCCAAAATCGAAAAATATGTCCACATGTTTAGAGATAGAGGTGTGGATAAAAATAAAATACGGACATGAGGGCATCATGATGATTCTAATAACAGCAACATATATGGATTTTGTCATATGATTTCCTATGTTCAAGTAATAAGCAATTCACAATGTCAAGTATGGTTCAAAAACTTCATTGGGAACTAACGAACTATAATATCAGCCATTTAAGCAATTGCAATTTATCGTAACATCAGAAAGAGTCAATAATAGAGCTTCTCAGCAAGCTCACATACTCAACCATCTTGTAGTCTCCCATAATTGTTAACACTCATGCAATACTTGTGGTTATAGAGTTTCAGCCGGACACTGAGAAAGATAGGGGCTTATTGTGTTGCCTCCCAACGTATTCACGTTTAGGTGATGTCAACAATAATAGCCTATGCCAACTTATATCCAATTGGTATATATATCATGATCTTTCAAACACGAGGAGCTTGCCAAAGGATAAAATAAAAAAGGGAAAGGTGAAGATCACCTTGACTCAAGCATAAAGTAAAAACATAAAGTAAAAGATAGGCCCTTCGTAGAGGGAAGCAGAGGTTGTTATGCGCTTTTAGGGTTGGATACACAAAATCTTAATGCAAAAGAATATCACTTTATATTTTCCCTTGTATGTGGACCTTTATTATGCAATCCGTCACTTTTATTACTTCCACAACAAGTTTGTACAAAGCTTATTTTCTCTGCACTAATAAGTCATGCATATTTAGAGAGCAATTTTTTATTGCTTGCACCAATGACAACTTACTTGAAGGATCTTACTCAATCCATAGGTAGATATGGTGGACTCTCATGGCAAAATTGGGTTTAAGGATATTTGGAAGCACAAGTAGTATCTCTACTTAGTGCAAGGAATTTGGCTAGCATGAGGGGGAAAGGCAAGCTCAACATGCTTGGAAGGTCAATGACAATATACTTTAACTGAGATGTCAGAAAACATAAACCATTACGTTGTCTTCCTTGTCCAACATCAACTCTTTTAGCATGTCATACTTAATGAGTGCTTCACAATAAGAAAAGATGTCCAAGATAATATATTTATATGTGAACCCCTCTTTCCTTATTACTTCCTATTAATTGCAACGATGACCAAGGCTACGTTCATCAACTCTCAACAATTTTTATGCCTCATACTTTCTATGTGTGAAGTTATCACTATCCATAAGATCAATATGAACTCTTTTGTTCTTTCTACTTTCTCAAGATCATAGCAACAAAGCAAAGCCCTTAACTCAACACTAATCTTTATTATAGATAGCACACGGACTCGCTTACATAAAGAGATCACAACCAAAAACTCAAAACTACTTGATATCAAAACTTCGAACTAATAGATCAAGATACTACTAAAAGGATCAAACTAAATAAAGCGGTAAAGATAGGAGTGTGATGGTGATACGATACCGGGGCCCTTCCCCCAAGCTTGGCAGTTGGCAAGGGTAGTGCCCATACCCATGTAATTATGTCTTCGGAGGTGATGGAGGTGGTGATGATGACGGTGGATAATCGCACGTCGAGCGTAAAAGCTCCTCCAACTTGCGGATAATTCCTGTGAGCCCAGCAATATGATCCTTCAACAAAATATTCTCCTGTGTGAGATACTTGTTCTGTATGCGGCCTAACACTACACATCCGTGACATTTTGGGCCGAACGAAATTTTTTTCTGTCATACATATGACACTTCTATGACGATAATTGTGACAAAATCCAGTATCATCATAGATGTGGTGGGCTCCGACTTCTATGACAAAAAATCATGACAGAAAATGGGCTTTTCGTCCTGGGTGGGCCGGAGACGCAGCTGCATGACATTCTTTGGGCCGTCCATGACGGAAAAAACCGTGGTAGAAGTGAGGGGGAGGAAAATTTCGGGGAGTTGCCGATTACGGTGGGAGGTCGGGGGGCGGAGCGATGCGCGTTTCTCTCGTAGGTACGCGCATGTGTGTGAGGCGTTGGCTCTAACTGAACACGAGCGAGGCGTTGGGCTCTAACTGAACCCGAGCGATTGCACTGCAGGCTACGCGTTACTGAACCCGAGCAATCGATCGATGGCTGTTAACTGAACCCGATGGAGCGATTCCTTCGCTACTGTTGCTAACTGAAGCCGATCGATGCTGCCTCTGGGATAAACAGTGAGCGTTG
>NC_041383.1:18188804-18275494 GCF_002162155.2 Triticum dicoccoides
CCGTTTCATCTGTTTTGCGGTACGCCACACCCCTCCCGATCAACAAGACCCCCGTTTCGACCGTAGGAGATCCGTTTCCTCCGTTTTGCGGTACGCCAGGCCCCTCCCGATCAATAGGACCCCGTTTCGAACATGGCCGGTCGAACACAAGGCCGTTTCCTCCGTTGTGCGGTACGCCAGGCCTCGCTTCAATCGCCTGTTCCGTCCAAGCCCTCCCGATGAACACGACGACGATGCTGTTTCTCCGTTCCGACCCAGCCATGTACGTATGCGCGATAGGCGTTAGAGACCCTGCCCGTATGTACGTATGTGGCCGTATTTTCTTTCTTGCACCCTCGCCGTTGTACGTACGTGTACATGCTACGTGCGCGCCTCTACTACAACACGTGCGCGCGTCTACATCTACCAGTATATATGTACATACACGTTCGCGACCAGAATGACAACGGTACGTACGCTTCGACCAGGTGGGTCCCAACTGTCAGGCACTTCCTTGCCTGCGAAGATGTAGCTGGTGGGTCCCAGCAGTCAGGGGGGCGAATCGTTTTTTTTGCCGGACGCACTTCCTTGCGTGCGAAGATGTAGCTGGTGGGTCCCAGCAGTCAAGGGGCGAATCGTTTTTTTGCCCGGACGCACTTCCTTGCCGCGAAGATGTAGCTCGTGGGTCCCAGCGGTCAGGGGGGCGAATCGTTTTTTTTGCCCGGACGCACTTCCTTGCGTGCAAAGGTGCACCTGGTGGGTCCCAGCAGTCAGGGGGAACGTTTTTTCGCAAAATACTGTGGCCCGTCCGGTGGGTCCCTGCTGTCAGGTGGAGGAATAATTATTTTCCGTGTAATAAGGAGGCACTTCCTTGCTGCGGCCGTGGACCCAGTTGTTAGCCTCTCCACATACAGTCCACGTCCGATGGAAGTCGTTCCTTGACCACGTTGACCACGCCGCGCCGAGAGCACCAGGGTGGTGGACGACGGCGAGGCCTAGGAAGGGGACGACGGGGAGCCAGGGAAGACGCGTTAGTGGAAGCCCGCGCGGAGAGGAGTACGAGGGTTCACTGGTTCAACTGCGGTGTGAGGCTGCCATCGCCGCAGGGCCTGGCCAGCGGTGGGAATAGTAGGGGGCGGTGAGGCCTCCGCGGCAGCACATCCGGCCACGGGAAGCAGGAGCATGCGGCACGACCGATGCTGCTTTGTGCGGCTGGAGCAAGAAGACCAGAGGTTGAAGAAGCACTATGGCAGTTGGATGGACATCGTACGGTCACTGAAGCTAGAATCGTTTATATTGACTAAGTTGACAAAGCCCTTCGTCCCCGTCAACTTAGTAGGCCCACAAGTCAGTCTCCCACCAAGGTGGGTCCCAGCTAGCAGGGGGTATTCATTTTTTGTGCGTAATAAGGAGGCACTTCCGATGGGTCCAAGCTGACAGCAGGGGGAACGTTTTTTTTGCGAAATACGGTGGCCCGTCGGGTGGGTCCCAGCAGTCAGGGGCAAACGTTTTTTTCGCGAAATACTGGTGGCCAGTCTGTTGGGTCCCTGTTGTCAGGTGGAGGAATAATTATTTTCCGCATAATAAGGAGGCACTTCATTGCGGCTGCCGTGGACCCAGCTGTCAGCCTCTTCACGTACAATATTCTTCCGATGGAATTCGGTCGTTGACCACATTAACCATGCCGCGCCGAGAGCACCACGGCGGTGGACGACGGCGAGGCCTAGGAAGGGGATGACACGAAGCCGGGGAAGACGCGGCAGTGGATGCCCACGCGGAGAGGAGTACGAGTGTTCACTGGTTCGGGTGCGCTGCCGTCGCCGCAGAATAACAGGGGGTGTGGGTGAGTGGAGTGGAGGGATGGCCTGGCCAGTGGTGGGAGTAGTATGGAGGTGGTGAGGCCTCTGTGGCAGCACAGCCGGCCATGGGAGGCAGGAGCAGGCGGCACGACCGGCGCTGCTTTGGGTGGCTGGAGCAAAAAGACCAGAGGTTGAAGAAGCACTACGGCCGTTGGATGGACATCGTACGGTCACTAGAGCTAGAATCGTTTATATTGACTAAGTTGACAAAGCCCTCCGTCCCCGTCAACTTAGTAGGCCCACAAGTCAGCTTCCCACCAAGGTGAGTCCCAGCTAGCAGGGGGAGTATTCATTTTTTTGTGCGTAATAAAGAGGCACTTCCGGTGGGTCTGAGCTGACAGCGGGGGGAACATTTTTTTCGCGAAATACGGTGGCCCGTCCGGTGGGTACCAGCAGTCAGGGGGGAAACGTTTTTTTCGTGAAATAAGGTGGCCCGTCTAGCGGGTCCCTGCTGTCAGGTGGAGGAATAATTATTTTGCGCGTAATAAGGAGGCACTTCCTTGCGGCCACCGTGGACCCAGCTGTTAGCCTCTCCACGTACAGTACTCTTCCGATGGAAGTCGGTCATTGAGCACGTTGACCACGCCGCGCCGAGAGCACCAGGGTGGTGGACGACGGCGATGCCTAGGAAGGGGATGACGCGGAGCCGGGGAAGACGCAGCAGTGGAAGCCCGCGCGGAGAGGACTACGAGGGTTCACTGGTTCGGCTGTGGTGTGAGGCTGCCGTCGCTGCAGTATAACAGGGGGTGTGGGTGAGTCGAGGGATGGCCTGGCCAACGGTGGGAGTAGTATGGGGGCGGTGAGGCCTCCCGCGGCAGCACAGCCGGCCACGGGAGGCAGGAGTAGGCGACACGACCAGCGCTGCTTTGGGCGGCTGGACCAAGAAGACCAGAGGTTGAAGAAGCACTACGGCCGTTGGATGGACATCGTACGGTCACTGAAGCTAGAATCGTTTATATTGACTAAGTTGATAAAGCCCTTTGTACGCTCCAACTTAGTAGGCCCACAGGTCAGCCTCTGAAATGGTGCGCCCTAGATGTCAGGGGGAGGAATCATTTTTTGGGCGACCGAAGCTAAGAATATCCGAGATTGAAGAAGAAGCACGACATCCGTTGGATAGACATCCAACGGCCACTGCTGCTAGAACCGTGCGTTGACTATAATAAGTGGACAAAGCCTTGCATACGCGTCAATTTTTTTTAGGGGACGCGTCACTTAGTAGGCCCACAAGTGTGTGGCAGAGAACTTATAGCCCATTTGCGTTTTGTAAGAATGTACAGCCCATTTTTGAATTCTAGTGGAATTTATAACAGGCCATTTACAGTTTGTTAAAAGCACAACCCATTTTCTAGCTAGGACAACGATTAATAATTTCAACCAACCATTGAAGACAGAATTCAATAAAATGTCCCACATTTTGATGGGATCCGAAATATTTTTATCCCGAAATTTCTATTCAGATTAAATATAAATTTGAATTACGTAAAAATCCAACGAAACATTGTGTGCGCAACAATGAAAATTTAAGATTTTCAAAATCCATAAATAATATTTTATAAACTAATTTCGTGTTTGGTGCATTTTTTATAGTTACTGCCCAGTTTTTATAATTACATCCTATTCATTATTTTTAAAGCCCATTTTCCTGTTAAGCCTAATGCATCCCTCCTAGGAAAGATTTGCAGCACAGCGGGGCGGAGAATAACAAGTTGACCTTGCCCGGGTATTCCTCAAAAAGACGTATAGCTGGGCTAGCCATTTTCATCTTAAAAAAAGTAGTATCTGGGCTGGATATCTGGCTTGGGCTAGACGGGCCACAGCCCGCCCAGTTAATACCCTGCTCTCCTCTGAACAACAACGAAATCATCGCCAAAAAAAACTCTGCAGTGCTCACGCCTCAAAAACACAAATACTGCTCGAGCTGCTTGGTCCCAGCTGTCGACCGCACCTTGTGCAATTCTCTCGTTTATATTGACTACATAGGTTGACAATGGTGTGGGACCGTGATGTCAGGAAACCAGGAGAAAGCAAAAAATATAGTTGTACATAATAAGGAGGCACTTGCATATGTACGGCTATGGCCCTAGTTCCAATATATTAAACTAACGTCTTCTTGCTAACATCAATGAGCAAATTTTGACAAGGTTTTCCAATTCCAATATATTAAACTAATGTCTTCTTGCTAACATCAATGATTAAACTTTGACAAGCTTTTCCCATTCAAAATATGTAATGCCTATGATCGTGTCCTGTCTTAGCTTCTTGTACTTGTTTGGGCACTTTTTGCCCAGGGCACTCCACGTGTTGTTAAATTGCCAATGGTCTCTGCAAACTAGTCATGTCACCGGTGTCTAATAATACTCTGTAAAGCTTCTCGGTCATTCCTTTTGTAATGTACCGCATCCAGTGACTGCTTCTTTCTGCAAA
The DNA here is from genome assembly GCF_002162155.2 of Triticum dicoccoides. Classification (NCBI taxonomy): domain Eukaryota; kingdom Viridiplantae; phylum Streptophyta; class Magnoliopsida; order Poales; family Poaceae; genus Triticum; species Triticum dicoccoides. The sequence continues at coordinate 18,193,070 of NC_041383.1, forward strand.
GTGGAACGACCAACTGGACCCAGTAACGCAACAGTTTGCCTTGGACACATTGGCTCCTTTTGTGCAGTTCAACTAAAATCGAAGTCGGAATAAAACCGAGCTTTAATTTTGATATCCCTGTAAGCAACAATAGGTATAATGGAAACAAGAAATAACGGTTGATGACTTGTCTTAATGGGAAACAAAGCAGGAGAGGAGCAATTCTCCATCAGTGTGATTCATTCATATTGACTGAGACATTATCTTAACAATGCCTTGGTTCAACATGTATAAAGAACAGAAAAGTACCATTCCTAAAACAATGCAACTGATTCATTTTTAAAGAGACATTATCTTAACAATACCTTGGTTAAACATGTAGAAAGAACTACAAAGCAGGATAGTACCATTCCTAACAAGTATTGTAGTTTTGAACTAAGATTCAGTAGTTAAAAAATTCTGAGAGTGGCATTGCTTAATTTTAACAGCGGCATTAGATTAACGAAAAGCATAAACAGTTTTAGGGGAGAGTGGGCGCAACAACAATATGTGCTTCCATCTACTTATAAAGGGGGTGATGCAGAGTTTGTTGTAACAAAGCAACAAGCATCAGGTCGGGGTTGGTCCCATTTTTGTTCACTACTTAATGGGAAAAGACAGCAACGCAATAGCTTCAATTCAACATTTATTTAAAACAGTACCTATACAAGTAGCACAACATATCAAAGCACACTGCACAATCATGTGGATGAAGGCCTGTTGACCTTTCATGAGAACACGAGGATAAAATACGAATCTGCTAACATGAATAGGAAATCCAATCTCATTTTGTGCAGTTGCACTGAAATCAAGCAAAGTGTTTCGCATAGCGAAGCAAAATTTTGCAATAGCAACAGGAACAATGGAAACAAATCTCGATCTCCTTTTGTGCAGTTCCACCAAAATTAAGCAAAGTCACCGGTGTGACATTCAAGTTGAACTGCACAAAAAACTCTTAAAACATATGTGTATCAAGTAGCGAAGTAAAATGTCACAATAGCAACAAGTTGAATCGATACCCCTGTTTTAATAGAGGAAAAAAGGAAATAATTACTTGCCGATAAAGGAGGATGAAACAAACGGTGACAGAAAGAAGCATCTAACTTATCTTGGATGGAAAACAAAGTAGGATAGTAGCATTTCTAAAATGGTAGCATTGATTCATATTAACAGAGACACTCTCTTGAAACAACATTCGTTAAAAAATGTAATTTACTTTTAATAGTGGCATTGCTTCAATTTTCCGGCGGCATTCTTAGGGCCTGTTTGGTTCCAATAATTCACCTGACTTATAAGTCAGGTGACTTAAATCCAATGACTTATAAGTTACGCCTGTTTGGTTGTCACCTGAATTATAAGTCATCTGACACACCTTCCCACACCAATCAACATCATGTAGGTGGTGGGACACACGTAAAAGGGGGTGACTTATAATTTTTAAGTTGGGGTGGAGCAACTTATGACTTATAAGTTGGGGTGACTTATAAGTCGGGTCTGTTTCGCAAAAATAAGTCACTTTTTTCACTTTTTGACTTATAAGTTGGTGACTTATTTGGAACCAAACAGGCCCTTAGATTAACAACAACAAAATAGTTGTATGGGACATGCTAGCACCATGTGCATCCACACATATAAATGGGTGATGCAGAGTATGTAGCCAAGCAGCATATCTGTGTTGGTCCCATATTGGTTCACTTTGAACTTTTTTCCTACGTGAGGGCAGCAAATCTAGTCCTGCACAAACTACCCGACCCCCCCCCCCCAGTTTCTTTCCCTTTTCAACAAAGAGATCGGTTCATTATAGATGTGTGTACTAGGTTATCCCCTTTTTCCCTTTTTGACCAACAAAGCGGCTGGATAGCCAGTCTATACTACTTTTCCTCCCTCCTTTCCTCATTGAACCACGTCCTAGATTCATGCTCCACCCCACCGCACCTTTCTTTCCTCTTTGAACCAAGACCTAGATTTGACTACAGATCGAAAAAGATCCACATGCAGCTAGAGCAACGACGGTTTCAAAGAAACTTATACCTTAGGGTCGTCGGGATGTGGCAAGGCATGCGCCGGGAGGCCGGATCTGCCCACACTATGTACGACAGCGAGGAAGAAGGGGTCGGTGGCCCTCCCGCACAGGCGCTGGGTGAAAGAGAACAGCGCAGCCGGCAGTGGATTGCCTCCCTCGCCGAGCCCTCGCCGAAGGCGATAGAGTTAACGCTGCACCTCCTCCCCTTCCCACTGCGACGGGATACGGACGCCTCCTTCACCAGCTGTGAGGGGGGAGAGAGACAGGAGGCCAACGCGGTCTTGTTTAGATCTGGTGAAGAGAGGGTGAGAGACTGTGAATATAGCAAACCCTAGCAAATGAACGATGAGCCTCGAGCGTGTAACATATATGTATTGCGGCGAGGGTGTGGAGAGTGCAAACCCTAGCGAACAAATGCTGAGGCTCCTGCTTATATATATATATATATATACTAATGTAGTACGGACTGAGCTCCAGTGCCTTCACTCCATCTGCTTTTGGCTGTATGACAGGTGAGCCAGCCACATTTTGGGCCCACCTGTCATAAACCCAAAGGCAGGTTCACTAACTCAATGAAGTTGCGTCCATATAGTACTCTTGTGTGTATACGACTAATATATAGTGGAGTGGTTTTCTTATTCTCTCCATAACAATCGTTTTAAATTGTGTAAGTACGAAACTAAACTCTTTATTTAATGTACAGAGGGAGTACTACTTCCGATGAACTAACAATCCACGCCCACGCGTCCTGGTCGCACTTCCTATCCTTCACGTGTGGTACACTACCCTCCCTTAAGTGAACAACCACACATGTGCCAAATTATCGGAAACGTGTGAGAGTGTGTACAAATAAAGAATTTTAATTTCAATTATCGGAAAGGTTTGAGAGTATTACAAAGTTTGACTTCAGTCAAATCTAATATGCGGAGTAAATAAAAATGGAGGGCTACTACGTCCATCCGGGTTTTTAGTCCACACCATTTTTTAAATCAAAGTTAATAGCTGGACAAATAAAATTACAGGGGAGCTGGAGACAAACTTGTGAGAAGTCTTAGAAATCAATACAAAACTTATGCTCTTAGTACCAACGTCGATCCTTCTTCGAAGGAAACATTTGGTTCATAGCCAATTGTGTGATAAAATTGCACCAACGTGAAAGACGACTGCGTCTCCAACGCAACCAAGGTGAACTGACGAAGGATATCATCTTTGTGCGGAACAAGCAAAGAGCACTGATGGAAGACAACTTGTTTTTCATTGAAAATCGATCAGCTTCACCAGCCGACGCAACCATGAGGCACGACCATGAGCATCGATAGTTTGTGGTCTATTTTTTTTGTCTTAGTTTTTTTTGTTTCTTGTTGCTACATTATATACTTGTGGGAGCTTACATGTGATATCCTAAAATAACATCTAGATGTGAATTGGACAAACTGATTTTCTAACGTAACAAGAAAGAAAACTCGATCAAAAACACGCCCCCGCTTCCAGGTCGCGAGAGTCATCGCGCACACACACATAGACATAGACATGCATATCCGTGTTTACGTAAAATTCCATTTCCATCTCCATCTCCAATCATATTTGTCCAACTGGCACATTATTCACGTTGTTAATTATATACGCAGCAATATTAACGTACATCATCTCTTGTTTGCGCACGTCCGGACCGCTGCCACGTCCGGTCCTGACCAACCCGAACCCTCTTCATCACCCGTGCGTGCTTCCCGCCCGAAACGGTCAGTGCCGCATTCATGCCCGGCCAGAGCGGACGCGACCTCTCACTGGCGCCGGCATTGAAGCGGCGCGCCGGCCGAGAGAGCGTCGCCCGCGCCGCTTCCGGGTGCACACGGCTGCTCCGCGTTCAAAGGTCGCAATCGCCGGCTACAACATGCATGTAAAAAGTTTTTGGGAGTCCATGCTACAGCTAGCTGTCCTCCCCCAACTCGTCAACCTCTTCCAGTAGTGCTAGTAGTACTCCATGGCGTGATCCATCGACAAGCAGGCGGGAAAGTTATTGTATACTCGGTTTGCGGTGAGTGGCATGCCGAGCGACTGTGTGGGGTCGAGCCGTGGAGGAGGGTGAGACACGAACACGACAGACGTGATTTATTGTGTGATTTGGTTGCTCCTTAGTGGCCCCTACACGTACTCCCCATACGTGTATGCAACAGTCACACGTACACATGGACGCAAAAACGCGTGCGACGCCCTAATGCATGCATGTCCGAGCACATGACGGAACACACACGGTCACGCTAAGTGCTCAACCTACACGTGCATGCACACACATACTCAGTCAGGGTGAGCTAGTGACTATATATACACCGGAAAATATATATATTGAGCGCAATGAGCGTATTATGAAGTCCACTGACCGTATTTTTACAAATATACAGTGATAGACAGTGTATTTATCTCGTTTGAAATTAATCCATATTAACCGGAGAGGAGGCAACATGGACTAGCATTACTTGCGCGCGGTGGCTCGCAGGACAAGGAGAAACTTTTGACTAATGCAAGCTCTCCCTCGCTCAGGCGGTGGACGTGCAACAGTTAATTCGGTGTCAGATTGCCAGAAGCATACACTATACTACTAGTGCTACTATTGTTCGACTTCCTGAATAGGCAAACAACCAAGCGCAAACTTTACTAATATAGTCTATAAAGGTACGTACTATACTAGTACTAGGAACCGGATGGAGGAGCGTCTGCACTCTTATTATAATTTTAAAATGTGATAAAGCAAGCTTCAACACATTTGGTTATCTTCGAGGGTTCTCGCATGTGATAATGGAAGTTGATTGCATGGAACACTCGCCACAATTCTCGCTTAATTCTGGCTCATATCCTGTTACAAATAGTAGCGCTCGGTAATATTTCCTCTTTTTTTTGTTATTCAGCATGTAAACAGGTCAGCAAACCTTGCGGCGCATCTTCGTGCGAACCGTGCTTGCTGCACTTTGAATGTAGCCGAGAGCTGGCTTGATGAAACTCCTCGCTTCCTACTTCTTTTTTTGCGGGGTACCTCGCTTCCTAGTGACCAGTGTCTTGGCTGATCGTCCTAAGAATGCTTATATATGAATAAAGCTCTCTCATTTACCTGCAAAAAGGATTGAGCCATATTAACTGGAAAGGAGGGAGTATGGACTAGCACTACTTTTTGGTGTGTCTCGTCAACTCGCAGAACGAGGAGAAGCTTGCAGGACAAGGTGAAGCTCGCTTATGCCTTTTGACTAATGCAACCTACCCTCGGTGGACATGCATCAGTCCATTCGGTGTCAGATTGTCAGAGGCATACACTGTAGGACCCAACATGCGGAGTACCATCATTGTTCGACTTCACGAAGAGGCGAAGAGCCAAGCGCAGTAGTACGAGTATTACTACTACTAGAACCGCATGGTGGAGCGTTTGTACTCTTATTTCTTTTTATCTCTGATAAAGTACACGTTTATTCCGGAGAAGGGCGGAAAACGGCAGCCCAACATCAACATGTAATGAATGATATCGATCAACCAACCATGCTCGAATATATCTTGGCCTCCATGCGAACCCGTCTGTGTGTTCTCGCTCCTCGTCTCTCTCAAGGAACGGCGGGTTGGCTCTTTGCCGTCAACTGAGATCGGTTTGCTCACACTCCTGTCCCACATGTCAGTGATATGCCAAGAGGAGGTGCGTTGACCGACTGGCCATACGCGTACTTGGTTTTGAACCTTCATACTAATCCTCCCTCCATCACAGTTTACAGGGCGCGCTTCATTATGATGCATTTCTCTCAATGCATTTCCACCACCAGAGAGACTTTAGACGCGTTTGGTTTAATGCTCAATTAATTAGGGCGTGGTAACCGCAATCAAGTCCACAATTTGCTCTCCATGTAACTATGGAATGGAGTAAGTGCATGCATGTGTGTACCCGGGGTGGAAGCACTGCATGCACGTGTGTACGCATTATTCCCTCTACTAGTAATAGACGCCGTGCTATAACTACCAATGCTATTTTTCAGGCCGATCGCTAGTCGCCTTGGTCCCATAGATCTTTTTTCTTTTTTCTGAAGCGCGTTGTATAAACAGTGACGGATGGAGTAGTATGAGCGAATTCAAAGAAGAGCGTATTGATGGTTGCTTCTTCAGAGCAACTTACAGTGGGAAAGGTGGGGCTTACGATTTGACTGCTCATTACTCACTATTAATGCGGCGCAATGACCGGGCTGAGTCTCCCATGCGGTTGTGCACTACCCCCTCGGTTCTTAAATATACGCCGGAGTATATTTTTCTTTCTAGAGATTTCAACGAGCGACTACTCAAATATTTGTCTTTTTAGAGATTTCAAATGGACTGGCACATACGGATGTATACATATTTTAGAGTGTAGATTCTCTCATTTTGCTCTGTATGTAGCCACTTGTTGAAATCTCTAGAAAGACGAATAGAATATTTAGGAACGGGGGGAGTACACATACGAAGCAAAATGAGTGAATCTACACTCTAAAATATGCCCGTTTGAAATTTGTAAAAAGACAAATATTTAGGAACGAAGGAGTATAATTTTGTGCATGGCACATGGACCCGGATGATGAAGAGGCTTCTGGCAATGCTATCAAGCTTCCATCATTTGTTTACATAATTGACGTACTATACAAATAATTTTCCAGCGAGACATGAAATTGTACAATGGTGTGAGCTTTCAGCTTCTGTTTCACGTGTCTTGCCATCGATGCTCTTTCGGAAACAATAAAAAACTAACTTCCTTGCTAATGCATGTCAATTATTAGCATATCAGAGCTAATAATTACATCACAACTGAAGACAAAGTTGTGAGAAGGTGTTAAATTAAAATTGATCCATGCTTTCATTGGCAACAACGTCCCCCCAGCTCTGTCTAAATCAACAAGGCATGTTGGGACAAAAAGTAGCTGTCTGGAGCATGCAACATTCCGATCATTTTGTGCAGTTCCACTAAAATAGAGCTGAGCATCCCTGTTCCAAAGATATTAAGTGTGATTACGATAATAGAGGACTGCTGATGAAACAATAAACACATAAATAGAAGTCGGTCACCTTTGCAGTCTCTTTTAAGACTAACTAGTTGGAGAAGATTAGGCTCGGAGTTGGATGAGGAGGATAGAGCAAAACCAATCTCCCTTTGTGCAGTCGCACTGAAATGTAGAGACGTTGCCCATGTGACATTTTAGTACAACTGCACAAAACACTCTTAAGAAAAAAAGTGATTTGTGTAGTTCACCAAAAGGTCGCAATAGCAAGGGGGTGAAATGGATAGCCCTGTTTGCAAAAAAGAGGTAGAAAGGAAACAATTACTGGCCAATAACAGTCGATGACACATGCGACGACAAAAAAGAAGCATATTCCTTGCCCTCAGGGAAGATAACAACACGGTTGTGTTTGTCTAAAACGCTGTGAGCACGAGAATGCAATATGGAAACTACGCTGGATGAGCTACGTTTTGGGCAAAGAACTATGGAAGATCCACATGCAGCGACGTGGGAAGACGGGCAGTGGAGCAAGGCCAGAGGGGATACCTGGAAGTCGTCGGGATGTAACTAGGTGAGCGGCGGCAGGCGGAATCTGTGAGCAGGTGGCGTAGGCCCTGCCGCGCCGGAGCTTGGTCAGAGAGAACAAGGTGTACCGTAGATCGGGACATGCCGCCTCAGCAACATCGAACAGAGAAACGATGCACTTCCTCCCTTTCCCCCGACGGACGGGATGCGGCCGGATCAGTGACCAATGGTGAGAGAGAGAGAGAGAGGCCACCACACTCCCTTTCCCCTGGCGGACAGGATGCGGCCGGATTAGTGACCAACAGTGAGAGAGAGAGAGGCCACCGCAGCCTTGTGTGAGATACTCTGAAGAACGACAAACTAGGCACGCAAGGCTCCATTGTATATAGTGAGCGGACTACCTTTTTCTCCATAAAAATCGTTTTATATTCTGCGTACGTGCCATTGAGCGCTATAACTTTATTTAAAAATAACGCGGCAACGCGTCAAGTCGAACTTTGTTTCGTGCAGGCGTTGTACACGACCTCCCTAGGTAAACAACCGCTACAGGCGTTCAAATTAGCACGTGGGCTGCCATTTCATAAAGAAATAAGCTCCACCGTGTACTCGCGCGGGTGTGGCTGGGCACGAAGTGTGAGTACTTGCACGGTGCACCTATTCTCTTCTTGTATACATACACCACCTACATGGGGTTGTGTGAGAGAGATACAAACCTAGAGAGATATAGTGTGTGGGTTCTTGAGAGTGTTTTTTTTGGGGGGGGGGGTTCAATCAAAAAATGTAACATATGCAATGTGTGTGAAATAAAGTCCTGGATATAACATATATATAGAGGGGGCGATCCACGAGAAGAGAGTGGAGGTATCACTGGCTTGAGGTGTCCATAGAATCGAAAAGAGGGATGATGTGTGTGTGTGTGCGCGCGCGATCGATAAAGAGTGCCATCGAATTTGTGTGTGCCCACGTCAAAGATATAGGGTGGCTGGCCTACTGGAACGTGAGAGGGGACATGTGCAGTTTGTCTCTGTGGCATGGATACCTACCTGCAGCGCTCGACTATCGGTGTGTGGTGGGGGAAGAGGGAGGCCCAATTAACTATAGAGGTACAATGGCTGGTATATGTGTGGAGGAGGAGAGAGGTCTACCTCATGTATTAAGGAGATCGATCGGCCTCATGTATTAAGGGAGATTGATCGGCATCCATGCATATGTGCATGAGAGGAATAAGGTTGGGAGAGAGACAGAGCTAGAGTGTTGGAGGGGGTGGTAGTGGAGTTGCTTCTAACAAATGGTGGGATAGGCTTGCTAGATAAAAGGAGGGCACGCCCGCAATATCAATAAGAGAGGAGATGGCTACTTGTTGTCTATGCATGTGCGTGTGCAAGACGGGTCAGGAGGCATGCACGATTGATGAGGGGGGACGATGTGGCTGTGGTAAGCATACATAACTACATAGGAAGATCAATCACCCTTTGTTAGAGAAAGGAGAGACATAATTTGTGAGGTACGTCGATCGATGGGGGGGGTAGTTAAAGTCGATCCAGGTATATGTTGGGAGATCGATCGGTATACATGCATGTGTGTGTTAGAAGCAAACGAGGCACGAGGAGAAGGATAGAGATAGATGGATGCATGTAGGAGGTGGTACGAGAGGCATACTATATCAAGCGGGGAGGAGTGTGCGAGTACAAGAACGATGAAAAGAGTGGTGGGAGTGAGGCATGGACGGTGACAAGAGAAGAGGGGAAGCTTGTGTTTGTGCTAGGCACACCTGGCTAGAGATGCATATCGATCGATATGTGTCGTAAAGAAGGAGCTGGGGGCCTACACACACTGTGGGTGAACGACCTAAAGTGAAAAGACGAATGCTGAGGGAGGGTGAGAGGGATGCGGGCATGTGCATGCACAAGAGAAAGTTAGCGCTAGCTACAAAGATAAGAGGGTTGTGTGGGTGTAAAAGACGAATAGAGATCATATATACTTCATTATAAAAAGCGAATTCGGATATTTGAAGAATTTATCATAGTGTTTTAAACCAACGTATGTGTGAATATATATAACGGTGATACACATGGTGTGTTTATGAACATGTTATACTACATTTAATATATTTTATCTCTACTCTTATAAAAAACGGAGTTGTTGATGATGGTGTGCCTGTCATCCTGCATTATAGGCCGCCCGATTTATATCTGGCGGATAGCAAGGAAACTATGATGGTTGAAGTTGGCAACAATCATGATTGTAGGTTCTTATTGAAATAGAGAAACGAGTTCAAATTTAGTTTGAATTGCAGCGGTAGTATAGACATTTGGAATGCACTAAAATGTTGGTATGAGTAGGTTACATGCATTATACAGCAAAGCGAAAAACATTAATCGGACATAACATGGATTCATACTCCCTCCTTCCATCTATATAGGCTGTAATGAGATTTTTAAGACCGCCTTTGACTATTGACAAGATTAATAGTACATGACATGCACAATGTGAAAATTATATCATTGAAAGAACCTTTCACAGATGAAGTTAACGGTGTGCTTTGTGTAAGTTGCATGTCATATATCATTGCTCTAATATTTGGTCAAAGTTAGCATCGAAAAACGCATTAGGACCTATATAGATGGAAGGAGGGAGTAGCTTTGAATAGCATTTGTATAGTAAAACAGGGCAAGACTCTCTTTGTGTGGTGTGAATAGTTTTATTTTTTTCATTTTCTTTTTGGTTGAGGGAAGTGCGAATTGATTTGGTACGTACAAGTACAATATTACTACACGTTAGGCGTGTCCCTAAAATTCAACCCGCGTCTTGTTATATCCCGAAAATTCAGATAGCATGCTCCCAAAACTGGCGCCTTCACAACCCGCGCCTTGCTATCCCAAAATTACAACGCGCGCGAAAACTCCCTCCAGCTGCCAAATCCTGACACGTGAAATCCCCCTTCTAACCCTGAGCCGAAAGGGCCGCCAGTTCAAATCGGTGGGGGGTACTTTTGTAACACACCCTACATTTTGGAGAAGCGCGTCCCTAAGTCATGCTTCACCCCCTCCCATCGCCCCCTTTTCACCATTCGAAATCCCAGGCCACCATAACCTCTCCGCTCCAACCGCGAAACCCCATCCTCCCCCATCCGCCACGTCACCGCTGCCCAGCCGGAGCCTCTTCCCCGACGACATCGTCCACCGCAACAGCTCGACGTCCCTCGTCCACCTCCCGGGATGAGGATCTGTCGTCCATCTCGCCGTCCCGCCGGTTCAGCCGCCCCGTCCTCCACCTCCAAGGAGCTGCTCCGATGATCGCCTCGTCTATCGCGGCTGCTCCATCCCCACAGCACCGCCTTAACCTGCTCCACCGGAACCATAACATCCTCACCAAGTCCTCAGACGAAGCCGAGGCCTACTCGGCGCCACCAAAGAGGTTGTACACTCATCGCATTGCACCTTCTCCTTAACTCGACCTCCCGGACCGCCATGTAGCGGCCATACCTTGAAGCGGCTATACCTTGAAGCCGGCGCCGCGGGGGACATCTCCACGGTGGCTCTCCCCCAGTGCGAGGCCCCTTCGGCGGCGGCGTCCATACCAGCCGGATCTGCTGCTGCTGCTCCGGCTCTCACTCGATCGCTCGCTCGCCCAGCTACTGTTGCTGCTCTCCCCCTCGCTCGTGCTGCTGCTCTGCTCCGATTAAGCCACACTTTAGTCGACTGAATCGACTTTTGGGTTAGTCGATTTTTTCAGGGGTTGGGGGGGGCTCGCCGGTGTTAAGGAAGAACCACCCGCAGCGGAGACGGGGGCTCGCCGGAGAGGTACCCCACTATCTATCTTAGGGTTCAGGGTGGGGGGGCAGGGGCCTAGAGGGCTGGCCGGGGCGGCGGTGGCGAGTTGTTTCATGGCGGCGAGGCGGCGCTGGGGCCGGCGGTTCGGCCGGTGGTGGTAGGCGGCTCAGGGGCGTGCAGGTTGAAGATGAACTGCAGGCCCTCCCTAAACTACATGTCAAGTGTCTCTCTACTACCATTGCGTTCAGTTTCGACAGTAGCATTCAGATTCCATAGTTAATTTCAGTTTCGACAGTTAAGTTCAGAGTAAACAGTGTTTACCTCATCTGTTGTAGCCAGGTGGTTTTTGGTGATGTTAATTTTACATCCATTTTTCATCATCTATTGGAGATGCTATTAGAATCCCACTTGAGATTGACGATGTCTGTCTTGTGCTGCTTCACCCTTGATGTCTTACGGCTCACCGGAGCTGCTCCAACGACAGAACAATCCATCACAACAAAGCAGTGCCCTGGACGCCATCTACAGATTCCTCAGATCTTCCTCCACACCTCCGACAGCCACCTCTGCCTCAACTGCTTCAGCGACCAACCCAATGACGCTGAGGTCGACACGGCTACGGCAAAGAGGTTGTACACTTGTTGCGTCAGTTATTACTATACATTCACGTCGATCCATTAGGGCTATTTTGGTTCAACGGAAAAACGCCGATCCACTAGTTGTTACCATCACTCTAAATTCCTGCATGCTCTCCTTACATAATCTCACCATATTTTTTTCGTATGCATGTCAGATATTGTACACAGTCATGCTGAACATGTAGAGAAAAAGAGAAGAGTTTTGCGCGGCAATACAATGCCATGCAGACATTGCTCCATGGTGGGTTCAATGGCAAACCCTCCCCACCCCTCTCCAGATTGTAATCCAGAGGAAGATATCTGTTCTGAGGCGTATTCAGACGCCGTTGACCACTCCTATTTACCCCCCAAGGTGTTTGCTCTACCTTGGCATGATGATGTTAGTCATATCATGCATATGTTGCCTTGCAGTGCCTACTTTTGACATCATATATGTCATCTTCTTAGTTTAGACATGTTCTGTAATGCCACCTGTTTAGTTTCTATATCATATATGGGAATTATGCAGTCTCATGTCTTTTAGCCAGCCATAATATATGTGCAATGTGCAATGCCATCCTATTTAACCAGGCATCATATATTTGAATGATATCTTGCCCATCCTTTTCTTCATTACATTTCCATTTGTCGACAATGTTTGTACATTAAACTACTCTTGCAGTGAATCAGCCATTTGGGTGGGAGATGGAAAAATCTGGAGTGAAAACAAGGCCTTCAGAGCAGACAGTGCTACCTGTCGAAGCAGATCTCTTGTTGGGTCCCGATCTCTTGTTGGCACGGTTATACTGCTCATATCATGCATACGGTGTCTTGCATTGCATAGTTTAGACATCATATACACAATATTCAACACCATGTTCTTAGTTCAGACATCATATCGAATGCCCTCTGTTTAGCATATAAATCACATATGTGAATTAAATGATGTGATCCTGATTACTTAGATAACATGTAGGTGAATTATGTCATGTGATCCTTTTTAGTTATTCATCATATCTTTGAATTATGTTATGCTATGCTATCCAGTTTAGATAGACATCATATATGTGAAATTATGTCATGCTATCCATTTTAGTTAAACAATATACATGTCAATTATTTCATGCCCTCTTTTTTCCACACTATCTATTGCATCTGTCTCTCATACACTGTCTGTACATTCAACTATGTTTCCTGTTTATCAGCCATTTGAATTGGAGCGGGTGATGCCAGTATCTAGCGGAATAAAAACACAGTCTTCAAATAAAACAGTGCTACCTCTTGGTGGAGATAGCACCCCGGTTGTACATGCACAAGAACCAGCCCTACCACACATAACCCAAACTCTCGCAGATTGTACCCCTACTACGATGGACAGAGAACCAGCTTCACCCAATCTAACCCCAACCCCAGCCGATAGTAACCCAGTTCCTGTTGACACAGCACCATCTCCACCACAGAGCTCCCAAACAATAGCAGTTAGTAAGGCAGCTCCAGTGCCCAAAGGGCCAGTACTACCACGGCGAACCCCAACTCCACCAGTTAGTATGCCTATTCCTGTGGAGGAAGCACAACCAGCCAGTCGTAGTTTATCATCTATCACATTTGATGTTGTTAAATCGTATGTGCGTATCTTCCCATCTTGAAAATATTATACTGAAGATGAAGGAAAATGCCAGTTGCAAGTGTTTGTCCAGGAGTTATGTGTAAGTAATGTTATTCATGGCAATTACTTTGCTTCGTCCCATACATCCTACCTCCATGATGGTTATAATACAGCAAATTTTCCCATTTTTCTCTATAGAGAAGGACCAATTTGGAAACTCAAGATGAGGTGACCTGTGCTAATACCTCTGCTATCTTCAAGAATGCTTGGTGGCAGTATCGGAATTACCTGAATAAAACGTACTTCACCGACAAAGAAACTCATCAAATTCCCTTACGTTCTCCTGAGACACATTTACTGGACGATGACTGGGAACGCCTTGTTCTGTACTGGTCCCGAACCAAGAATGTGGTAAGGTCTATGAGCTCATTTTCTATTTTTAATTATTTTATTCTTGCGTCTTACTGTACTCTATTCATGTAGAACAAGTGCCTAAACCTGAAGAACAACTGTTCTAATTTAAGATTCCATTGCTATCATAGTTCAAAAAAGCGCTAGGCGTTAATTGTGCGTTTTGCCACTGCCTTGCGCTTTACTGACCAAAGCGCATGCTTATGCGCAGTTATGCACAGATTATGCGTAGTTATGCGCAATGCGTTTTGCCAACACCTAGAGCCTAGGCGCGCTTAAGCGCTCGCTTAGGCGCACCTTTTTTTTAACTATGATTGCTTTGCTCTTGTATCACTGTATTTACTGATACGAACTTATTTTTAAATTGAAGGATCCAGTCGAAACTCCAATGGCACGGCAGGTATGTTCACGCATGTTTCTTTAACAGGTTTGCTCTTATTAATAGCTCTGTTGATTTCAATTTCAATTGTGTATACAGTTGACTTTCATATCATGCACATTACTAGCATCACAACAGAGCCAATAGTGTTGTTGTACATGTAGACCCGTGGTACCCATCTGAAATCTTGTTGTGCCGTGTAGTTTCCTACGCTTTGTATTGTTTGACTGCTGCTTTGTCTTGAACTGATATGATTTGAACCGTGTCTCTATTTTGATTTGTCAAGACAATGCAGTGACCATAGGACATAGATATATGTTTGTTTGATGCTTTTATTATGTACTAGTACTTGGCAATAGAAGACTTGGTAGTTTAATCCTGTCCACCATACTAATGAACTGGTTCACCGAAATGAGTTTCATATACTAGTACATGCTAAACTTCTTATGTGTCTGCTTGTTTCTTCTTTTAGAATGCTGACAGAATATTGGGGAAGAGTGCCTTATTAAGCAATGGTAAAGGAAGTATGCAGATAAGGTTCAGGATAGTGACACATCCTTGTTGATCTCCAACAAAGCTGATAAAACAGCTAAGGAAGACTATCTTGAAGACAGCGAGACAACCCCAAAGTCTTGTCTTGGTTTAGTGTTCGAGTTACTGGCCACTACCGCATGCACAAGCTATTCAAACTCACTGTCTGAATCAGTTCGGTTTCTTGAGTCTCAACTACAAGCTGAAAGACATCGATCAGCTGTGCTGCGACAAGAAGCGGAAGGACTGCGGAAGTCCCTGGAGCATTCAGATGCATACTTTCTGGTGCAACAGCAAGCGTTGGAGGATTTTAGCGCTAAACAGGACAAAGCTAATCAGCTTGCTAAGCTTATTGCCAGCATGGTGGATACCCATGATAACGTTTCTTGAGCTCTTCTAAAGTTGTTTCAGTTATGCTCTTGTTTTTCTGCCGCGTTTATTTGCACTGGTGGCTAATTTTGACGGCCAAGTGTATGTAATATGCTGCTTTGTTCCCTATATTTGCACTGGTGGCAAACTTTGATGCCTAGTGGATGTAATATGTGTAATAGCGGTAATAGGCTAGCCTTAATTGCTTGGTTATTTATTTCCTTATTGTCTTGTTTAGTTGTTTGCTTGTAGTCATTGCAGTTCTTTTTCTGTGTTTTTCTAGTGGCTACAATAGCCTATTTTTGGTAACTAGGCCAAAATAATCATGGCAACACACGGACTATTGCAACCATGGGCCTCCTGCAGGCCGTATGATCCATGGGCCTTCAATCGGCCGTAGGACCATTGGCCTTCTATGCGGGCCGTAGGATCCATCGGCCTTCTATACGGGCCTTAGGGATCAATGGGCCTTCTACGGGACGTAGGGTCCATGGGCCTCATACGGGCCGTACCATTCATGGGCCTCATACGGGCCGTAGGATCCATGGGCCTTCTACGGGGCGTATCATCATTTCGCCAATCATGGGTCATACTATTCGTGGAACATAACGGGCCGTTAATAGGCTATATTTGATAACTCTATGAAAACAGCCCAATGGGTTTCTTTTGACATGAAAATGGCCCAACGTATTAACGGTCGGCAAACGGGCCGATTGTAACGACGGGCTGAATTTGGCCCACAAGCAGAAAATGACAGTAACGGGCCGTATGTAACCAAATGCTGCAAATGAGCCCAAGAATCAATGGGCCCTGAGAAGGCCGAAAGATAACTTGGGCTGGAAACGTCCCAATGGAATAACGGGCCGTTAATGGGTATAAAGTGATACACTGTTCATTACGGGCCAGTTTCACAACGGGCCGTTAGTGGGCCAAGAGTTACAAAGGTCCTCATATGGGCCGAAAGAAGTCATGGGCCACACATGGGCAAGAAGTTAAAACGGGCTGAATCATATTGGACGGCCAGATGACGCTACTGGGCCTAATTCGGATAGGGCGTAACAGGCCCTCGGCTAGCGGGCTGTAAATGGGCTATATGCGAACAGGCCATTAACAGGATTTCCGTGGGCCGGCCCGCCACCTTTTGACCAAGTCAAACGGGCCGGCCTTTTCACAGGAATGGGCCTCTGTTGGGTCGTGCCACGTGCCGACGTATCATAGGCGCCTTCTGTCCAATGAGTGGATGACATCTGTCCCAACGGTGAGCCGACACGTGTTTCCTCCAACCAATAATGATTTTATACGTGGAAAATCCCCATTGGCCGGGGTTGTTAACGGGTTATCGGATCCAAAACCCGACCCGATAGCTTAACGGTGTTCCGTTACGGTGGATGCCACGTGTCGGTCACCCTTGACGAAAGCAGTTCTGTGACGCACGATTTATCGTCATGGAAGTGGACACTTCCGTGATGATAATTTTGTTAATGTCATGGAACACTTCTACGACAGCACATGTATGACTATCTTGATTCTGTCATAAATTTGTCATGGATGTACTTGCATGACAAAAAACGCGACCTACTGTGACAAACACGTATCATCACGGAAGTGTATTTTTTTTGTAGTGTAACTCAATCATCTTGAAGGCTTCAATCTCTGTTGGAGTGAAAAGGTTAGGTAAAGGTTGAGGGATGTCTTCTTCTTTCACCACCGGAGCTTGAACCTCCATGGCCCTCTTGATCCCCTCATCCTTGTTGATCTCTTCTGGTTCCTCTCTTTTCAACTCTATCTTCAATAGCCAAGCATCCTTGTCTTAGTTGTTGGAGGAGGGAGAAGTCATAGTGCTCTAAATATGCAACGGAAACAGCTCGAAACAAAAACAAAGGAAATTTGCGTGATACGGTGGTCAAAGCCTTCGGGAGTATATATAATGAATTTTTACCGACCAAAATACGTAACATACAAGAAAACGGAGTCCGGGAGGCACACGAGGTGCCCACGAGACAGGGGGCACGCCCTACAGGGGGGGGGGCGCCCTCCTCTCTCGTGGGAGCCTCGTGTCCCTTTCGGACTACTTCTTTCTTCCTAAAATCCTCAAATAATCCAAAACTGATGAAAATTGCCATTAGAGTTGTTTTGGAGTCGGTTTACTTACCGTCCCACGTACTTATGCCTTTTCTGAGTCTGGAACGTTCTGGAAAGTGTCTCTTATGTATTCCTCAGGGGTTATGGTTTCAATAATATTAGTTTCAACATTGATAGGATTACCTGAAATATAATGTTTAATTCTTTGACCGTTTACCACCCTCAGATTTGTGCCTTCAAAGTTGTTGATTTTTATAGCACCAGAATGATAGACCTCCTCGATAAAGTAGGGACCTTGCCATTTTGAGAGAAGTTTTCCTACAAAAAATCTTAAATGAGAGTTGAATAATAACACATAATCTCCTACGTTAAACTCACGCTTTTGTATCCTTTTATCATGCCAGCGTTTGACTTTTTCTTTGAAAAGCTTAGCATTCTCATATGCTTGGGTTCTCCATTCCTCAAGTGAGCTAATATGAAATAACCTTTTCTCACCGGCAAGTTTGAAGTCATAATTAAGCTCTTTAATAGCCCAGTATGCTTTATGTTCAAGTTCAAGAGGTAAATGACATGCTTTTCCATAAACCATCTTATATGGAGACATACCCATAGGATTTTTGTATGTAGTTCTATAGGCCCATAATGCATCATCAAGTTTTTTGGACCAATTCTTTCTAGATCTATTCACAGTCTTTTGCAAAATTAATTTGAGCTCTCTATTGCTCAACTCTACTTGACCACTAGACTGCGGGTGATAAGGAGATGCCATTCTATGATTGACATCATACTTAGCAAGCATCTTACGGAAAGCACCATGAATAAAGTGTGAACCACCATCAGTCATAAGATATCTAGGGACTCCAAACCTTGGAAAAATAACTTCTTTAAGCATTTTAATAGAAGTGTTATGATCATTACTACTAGTTGGAATAGCTTCTACCCACTTAGTAACGTAATCAACAGCAACTAAAATATGTGTGTAACCATTGGAGGCAGGAAAAGGTCCCATATAATCAAAGCCCCAAACATCAAACGGTTCAATAACAAGAGAATAATTCATATGCATTTCTTGACGTCTACTCATGTTACCTATTCTTTGACATTCATCACAAGATACGACAAACTTACGAGCATCTTTGAAAAGAATGGGCCAATAAAAACCAGATTGTAGTACCTTGTGTGCAGTTCTATCTCCAGCGTGGTGTCCTCCATAAGATTCAGAGTGACACTTGCATAGGATTTTTTCCTGTTCATGCTCAGGCACACAACGTCTAATAATACCATCTACTCCTTCTTTATAAAGATGTGGATCATCCCAGAAGTAATGTCTTAAATCATAAAAGAACTTTTTCTTTTGCTGGTGTGTGAAACTAGGCGGTATATATTTAGCAACAATGTAATTAGCATAGTCAGCATACCAAGGAGCAGTACGAGAAGCATTGACGACCGCTAATTGTTCATCAAGAAAGCTATCATTAATAGGCAGTGGGTCATCAAGAACATTTTCTAGCCTAGACAAGTTGTCTGCAACGGGGTTCTCAGCTCCTTTTCTATCAACAATATGCATGTCAAATTCTTGGAGCAAGAGAACTCATCTAATGAGTCTAGGCTTAGCATCTCTCTTTTCCATAAGATATTTAATAGCAGCATGATCAGTGTGAAAAGTAACTTTGGAATCAACAATATAAGGTCTAAACTTATCACATGCAAACACAACTGCTAAGAATTCTTTTTCAGTTGTAGCATAATTTCTCTGGGCAGTATCAAGAGTCTTGCTAGCATAATGGATAACATTCAATTTCTTATTGACTCTTTGTCCTAAAACAGCCCCTACAACATAATCACTAGCATCGCACATAATTTCAAAAGGTAAATTCCAATCAGGTGGCTGAAGAATAGGTGCAGTGATCAAACATTTCTTAAGTGTTTCAAATGCTTCTACACAGTCATCATCAAAGACAAAAGGAATATCTTTTTGCAATAAGTTAGTCAGAGGCCTAGAGATTTTAGAAAAGTCCTTAATGAACCTCCTATAAAAACCGGCATGACCAAGGAAACTTCTTATACCTTTTATGTCCTTGGGACATGGCATCTTTCCAATAGCATCAACTTTGGCTTTATCAACTTCAATACCTCTCTCGGAGATCTTGTGTCCCAAGACAATGCCTTCATTTACCATAAAGTTACACTTTTCCCAATTCAGGACGAGACTAGTGTCTTCGCATCTCTGCAAAACTCGATCAAGGTTGCTCAAACAATCATCAAAAGAGGATCCATAGACGGAGAAGTCATCCATGAATACCTCACAAATCTTTTCACAAAAATCAGAAAATATAGCCATCATGCATCTTTGAAAGGTAGCAGGTGCATTACATAAACCAAAAGGCATACGTCTATAAGCAAAAGTACCAAAAGGGCATGTAAAAGTAGTTTTAGATTGATGCCCCCCTGATACATGTATCTGAGAGAAGCCAGAATAACCATCTAGAAAGCAAAAATGTGTGTGTTTGGATAGCATTTCTAGCATTTGATCAATAAAAGGTAAAGGGTAATGATCTTTCTTAGTAGCTTTATTTAACTTACGGAAATCAATTACCATCCTATAGCCTATAATAATTCTTTGTGGGATCAATTCATTTTTATCATTAGGAACAACGGTAATACCTCCCTTTTTAGGGACACAATGGACAGGGCTTACCCATTCACTATCAGCAACGGGATAAATAATACCTGCCTCAAGGAGTTTTAGTATCTCCTTTCTTACCACTTCCTTCATTTTGGGATTTAGTCTTCTTTCAGGATCTCTAACTGGTTTGGCATCTTTCTCCACTGAAATTTTGTGTTGAAATAATGTGGGACTAATGCCCTTAAGGGTATATCCAATAGTAGCTCGGTGCTTCTTCAGAGTTTTCAATAATATTTCTTCTTCTTTCTCTGAAAGGTTAGCACTAATAATAACATGATATATTTCTTTTTCATCAAGATAAGCGTACTTAAGATTACCAGGTAATGGTTTGAGTTCAAACACGGGATCACCCTTGGGTAGAGGGGGATCCCCAAGAATTTCAACGGGAAGATTATGTTTCAGCATAGGTTCTTGTTTAAGGAACACTTCATCTATATCTTCCCTTTCCTTCATAAACATATCGTTTTCATGGTCTAACAAATATTGTTCTAACGGATCAGTTGGAGGAACAGCAATGGAAGCAAGACCAATAATTTCATCCTTACTAGATGGTTCCTTTTCACGATGTTGTCTACTAAACTTAGCGAAGTTAAACTCATGAGACATACCATCTAAGCCAACAGTGATAATATTCTTTTCACAATCAATCTTAGCACTAGCAGTATTCAAGAAGGGTCTACCAAAAATAATGGGACAAAAATCATCTTGTGGGGAACCAAGAACAAGAAAATCAGCAGGGTATTTAATCTTCCCACACAAGACTTCAAAATCTCTAACAATCCCAATAGGTTTTATGGTGTCCCTATTGGCAAGCTTAATAGTAACATCAATATCCTCTAATTCAACAGGTGCAATATTGTGCATAATTTCTTTATAAAGATCGTAAGGTATCGCATTAGCACTAGCACCCACATAAACCATGATAACAATGATCTCGTATTTTAACAGAAATAACAGGCGTGCCTACAACAGGTCTACGTGTCTTAATATTGGGTCTAGCAATATTAGCAGTTTCACCCAAGAAAGAGATAACATGCCCATCTAAATCCTCATCCAAGAGATCTTTAATCATAGCAATACCAGGTTCAACATTAATTTGCTCAGGAGGTGTATAGGTCCTAGTATTACTCTTACGAACAACAATTAAAGCTTTAACATGATCTTTTATCCTAACAGGAAAAGGAGGGTTTTCAATATAAGCAGCAGGGATAATAGGATCACTATATGTAATAGTCTTCTCTTCGACTGTAATAGGTGCAACTACTTTTACTTCAACAGGAGGATTATATTTAAACCACTTATCTTTAGGGAGATCAATGTGAGTAGCAAAAGTTTCACAAAAAGTAGCTACTATCTCAGAGTCAAGTCCATAATTAGAGCTAAATCCACGGAAAGCATCGGTATCCATAAAAGATTTAACACAATCAAACTTAGGTGTCATACCTGACTCCTTACCATCGTCGGAACCCCAATCTTCAGAGTTGCATTTAATTCTTTCCAGTAAGTCCCATTTGAAATCAATGGTCTTCAGCATATAGGAACCAGCACAGGAAGTATCGAGCAAGTTGCGATTATCAAGAGAAAGTCGAGCATAAAAATTCCGAATAATCATTTCCCGCGAGAGCTCGTGATTGGGGCATGAATACAACATTGACTTAAGCCTCCCCCAAGCTTGAGCGATGCTTTCTCCTTTGCGAGGCCAGAAATTATATATGTAATTACGATCACGATGAACAAGATGCATAGGATAGAACTTATGGTGAAATTCCAACTTCAATCGTTTATAATTCCAAGATCTCGTATCATCACATAGCCTATACCATGTCATTGCATCTCCCTTCAAAGATAAAGGTAAGACCTTCCTTTTTACAACATCGTCAGGAATACCTGCAAGCTTAAATAATCAACAAACTTCATCCATAAAGATAAGGTGTAAGTCGGGATGCAATGTTCCGTCTCCTGCAAAAGGATTAGCTAGCAGTTTTTCTATCATACCCGAAGGAATCTCAAAGTGAATATTTTCATAAGGTTTAGTAGGTTGAGGAGCATCTCTTTGCTCCTCTGGTTGGGGTGAAGATACCCCAAACAAGCCACTCAAAGGATTAGTTTCCATAGTGACAAGTAACAGAAAATTTCAGCACACTATATAAATGTTTCCTTACCAAGTTCCACTCACCAAGAGCGCTACGCTCCCCGGCAACGGCGCCAGAAAAGAGTCTTGATGACCCACAAGTGTAGGGGATCTATCTAGTCCTTTCGATAAGTAAGAGTGTCGAACCCAACAAGGAGCAGAAGGAAATGATAAGCGGTTTTCAGTAAGGTTTTCTCTGCAAGCACTGAAATAGTAGGTGATAGATAGTTTTGTCAAAAGATAAATAGTAATGACCAAAAAGTAAATAAAGTGCAGCAAGTTGGCCCAATCCTTTATGTAGCAAAGGATAAGCCTGGACAAATTCTAATAATGAGGAAGGAGCTCCCGAGGACACATTGGGAATCATCGTCAAGCTAGTTTCATCACGTTCATAAGATTCGCGTTCGGTACTTTAATAATTTGATATGTGGGTGGACCGGCACTTGGGTACTGCCCTAACATGGACAAGCATCCCACTTATGATTAACGCCTATTGCAAGCATCCGCAACTACAAAAAGGAGCATTAAGGTAAACCTAACCACAACATTAAACATATGGGTCCATATCAACCCCTAACGAAGCAACACATAAACTAGGGTTTAAGCTTCTGTCACTCTAGCAACCCATCATCTACTTATTACTTCTCTATGCCTTCCTCCAGGCCCAAATAATGGTGAGTGTCATGTAGTCGACGTTCACATAACACCACTAGAGGAGAGACAACATACATCTCATCAAAATATCGAACGAATACCAAATTCACATGACTACTAATAGCAAGACTTCACCCATGTCCTCGAGAACAAACGTAACTACTCACAAAGCATATTCATGTTCATAATCAGAGGTGTAATAATATGCATGAAGGATCTGAACATATGATCTTCCACCAAGTAAACCAATTAGTATCAACTACAAGGAGTAATCAACACTACTAGCAACCCACAGGTACCAATTTGTGGTTTTGATACAAGATTGGATACAAGACATGAACTAGGGTTTTGAGATGAGATGGTGCTAGTGAAGATGTTGATGGAGATTGACCCCCTCCCGATGAGAGGATCGTTGGTGATGACGTTGGTGATGATTTCCCCCTCCCGGAGGGAAGTGTCCCCGGCAGAACAGCTCCGCCAGAGCCCTAGATTGATTCTGCCAAGGTTCTGCCTCGTGGCAGCGAAGTTTCGTCCCGTAAGCTTGCCCACGAATTTTTCCAGGACAAAACCCTTCATATAGCAGAAGATGGCCGCCGGAAGCCCACCAGGAGGCCCAGGAAATGGGAGGGCGCGCCCTAGGGGGGGCCTGTCTCCTGGACAGGGTGTGGGCCCCCTGGCCTATTTCTTTTGCTCATAATTCCTTAATAAATCCAAAAGGTTGTTTCGTGGAGCCTCAACTCTTTTGGAGTTGTGCAGAATAGGTTTCCAACGTTTGCTCCTTTTCCAGCCAGAATTCCAGCAGTCGGCATTCCCCCTCTTCATAGTAAACCTTGTAAAATAAGAGAGAATAGCCATAAGTATTGAGATATAATGTGTAATAATAGCCCATAATGCAATAAATATTGATATAAAAGCATGATGCAAAATGGACGTATCAGCTCTACAGGTGTCTCCGAAGGTACATGTTGGGTTGGCGTATTTCGAGATTAGGATTTGTCACTCCGATTGTCAGAGAGGTATCTCAGGGCCATCTCGGTAATGCACATCACTATAAGCCTTGCAAGCAATGTAGCTAATGAGTTAGTTACGGAATGATGCACTATGTAACGAGTAAACAGACTTGCCGGTAACGAGATTGAACTAGGTATTGAAATACCGACGATCGAATCTCGGGCAAGTAACATACCGATGACAAAGGGAACAATGTATGTTGTTATGCGGTTTGACCGATAAAGATCTGCGTAGAATATGTAGGAGCCAATGTGAGCATACAGGTTCCGCTATTGGTTATTGACCGGAGACATGTCTCGATCATGTCTACATAGTTCTCGAACCCGTAGGGTCCGCATGCTTAAAGTTCTATGACGGTTATATTATGAGTTTATGTGTTTTGATGTACCGAAGGAGTTCGGAGTCCCGGATGAGATCGGGAACATGACGAGGAGTCTCGAAATGGTCGAGACATAAAGATCGATATACTGGACGACTATATTCGGACATCGGAAAGGTTCCGACTGATTCGGGTATTTTTTTGGAGTACCGGAGAGTTACGGGAATTCGTATTGGGCTTTAATGGGCCATACGGGAAAGGAGAGAAAGGCCCCAAAGGGTGGCCGCACCCCTCCCCATGGACTAGTCCGAATTGGACTAGAGGGGGGGCGCCCCCTTCCTTCCTTCTCCTTCTCCCTTCCCTTCTTCCACTCGAACAAGGAAAGGAGGAGTCCTACTCCCGGTGGGAGTAGGACTCCCCCCTTGGCGCGCCCTCCTCCTAGGCCGGCCACCTCCCCCTTGCTCCTTTATATACGGGGGCAGGGGGGAACCCCATAGACACAACAATTGATCCTTGAGATCTCTTAGCTGTGTGCGGTGCCCCCTCTCCACCATAATCCACCTCGATAATATTGTAGCGGTGCTTAGGCGAAGCCCTGCGTCGGTAGAACATCATCATAGTCACCACGCCGTCGTGCTGACGAAACTCCCCCTCAAAGATCGTATGGATCAGAGTTCGAGGGACGTCATCGGGCTGAACGTGTGCTGAACTCGGAGGCGTCTTGCGTTCGGTACTTGATAGGTCGGATCGAGAAGACGTACGACTACATCAACCGCGTTGTGCTAACACTTATGCTTTCGGTCTACGAGGGGTAGGGGGACACCCCATAGACACAACAATTTATCCTTGAGATCTCTTAGCCGTGTTCGGTGCCCCCCTCCACCATAATCCACCTCGATAATATCATAGGGGTGCTTAGGCGAAGCCCTGCGTCGGTAGAACATCGTCATCGTCACCATGCCGTCATGCTGACAAAACTCTCCCTCAAAGCTTGGCTGGATCAAAGTTCGAGGGACGTCATCGGGCTGAACCTGTGCTGAACTCGGAGGTGTCGTGTGTTCGGTACTTGATCGGTCGGATCGTGAAGACGTACGACTACATCAACCGCATTGTGCTAAGCTTCTGCTTTCGGTGTACGAGGGTACGTGGACAACACTCTCCCCTCTCGTTGATATGCATCACCATGATCTTGTGTGTGTGTAGGATTTTTTTAAAATTACTACGTTCCCCGTCAGATTTCAGCTTGTAGAGCAAGGAGCTGCTTAGACGAAAGACTGAGGACGTTGTCCTTTAAGAAGCACTACTTCTCGTACTGCGCTTTCTTGATTGACCTGGCTTGGTCAAACTTCCGTTTTTCTTTAGTGATGGACGCATTCACAACATGACTTTGTCCAGGAGTGAGGCCCAAATCTGGCATTGGAGCATTGGGGTCCTGGTGCCAGAGGTCGATGAAATCGAGGATCTTCTTAGGATCCACAAGTAGGGGCACAACACTTCCTTTGGCTCTAGCGGCCCGCTGCTGTCTGTCCCTGATGATATTGGCAAGTTCGTCATCATCAGCCTCATCATCATCAGATGGAATTTGAAAGACCACCAGCTTCTTGTGAGGACTCGGTCTACTGCCTCGTCCAGCAGTGGCCTTGGTCTTCAACAGAGTGGGACCGGTAGTTGAAGGGTGAGCAGAAGAACTCGCTGAGGCTCCCGAGGCAATAGATATGCATGTGGTCCTTTGGCATGTGGCAATATGCATGGGTGCTGAGGAGTTTGCTGGAGGAGCTGAGGGTTTTGAAGCCTGAGGAATTGGTGTAGCTTGAGGAACTGGAGCAGCTTGAGGAATTTGCCTCGGTGGCACTAAGGAAGTTGGCCGTGAGGGCATTGCAGAAGAACTTGGCCGTGAGGGCATTGCAGAAACACTTGGTGGTTTCTTTGCTGGCTTCTTAGGCATGGCCTTCTTACTTGAAGAAGCTTTAGCAGTGGCAGCGGCAGCAGCAGAATCTTCATTGAATTTCTTCACTGCTTCTTTGGCCTGCTTGGCCAACTTTGCTTGCCGCCTGGCCCATTCATCAGCATAATCCTCACCACGTTTAAGGCTTGTTGGATCAGGTAGCTGGCCAGGTGCCAGAGGAGGTCTTGAGCATGGAGGATTGAGAGCTAATTTCTTCATGTATTTGGGAGTAACACATCTGTACTCCCTCCACTCTCTTGCCCATCTCCTTTTGATCCTCTGAATGCGCACTTTGTGCTCAGTCTTCGTTTCCTTGCCATATTTTGCCTCATCAGGCATGCAATACCCTACATAGATATCCACAGGGATCTCAAAGGCAGTATTTAGTTCAAGCTTCTTTCCTCCTTTCTGAGGACTTTACCGTCAGCCATTTTCTTGAGCTGAGGAATTTGCACAATTGAGTTCTCTGAAGAAGTATGTAGCTTTTCTTTGAGGAATGCTGCAAATGAGTTAAGTTGATGAGAACCTAGTGATTCAGCAGCTAACATGAGTACCTATGAACAGAGTATAGGTGCGAAGAATTTGGAGAGGTCATATGCGTTCTCAGAAGGTTTTGTAAAATTTGATGAAGTTTGAAGAAATTGACCCGATGTGTCTTGAAGAATTTCACTAAGCGTTCTTTGTCTTAGGTTCAAGAGTTGTGTGGATCATGAGATTCACACAATTGAGGAATCATGAAGAAAAACGTCACTTTGAGAAACAGATCAAGAACTGAAGATATGTGCTAGGTTTTTAGAGTGTGGAGATTGAAAAATAAACACCTTTTGAAGATTTGATGAAAATCATCAGTAGAATAAATGTGGTAAAAGTAACTTTTAATTACCCTTGACAAAGAACACGACGAACTAGAAGTGTAGATTTGGAAGTTCGTCGGCTCGGATCTTCCACGCCCTAACTTGGCGGAGGAAGACGTCTACGACGGCGGTGGAGGGAAGATTTCCGCGGCCGGCGCGAGTACGACGGCGACGAGGTCGAGGCAGTGAAGCTCTTCCTCACCAGCGATGATGGAGTTAGCGGCAGCACTAGGTTTTGAGAAGCTCGAGCGAGGGAGTGAGGTTGAGCGGAGTAAGAGTGAAATGAGGAAGGGGAGGGGGTATTTATAGCGGAGATGAATAACTCTTCGCCCGAAGAATTTGGACGAACGTGCCCCTGACCCTTCTCATTCACGCTACATGTGTCACCCACGTACTGGGAAGTGGTGATCGTGTGAGATCCTGGGTGAATGGATAAGTATACCGTGGAATGCGTAACGGTTTGAGTGGCAAAAGCCGAAAAAAATCAGATAAGAATATTTTAAAGTGTCGTTCGCAATTTATTCAGTTTTTTTTGAGGAAACACAGTGGGGAAGACCCCCACTGTAACTCATTTTCTATTAATTGATGGAACAATTGCAGATGGTTATACACAATCTCATCAAGAAGTGTGAAAATGAAAAATTACAATGTGTCTAGCCAAGTTTGCATTCCTTCTTTTAGGCTAGGTTTTGCCTTCTTAATGATAATGCGAATGTGCTCCTTGAAACAAGATATGCAGTATGTAATGTCTTTGGTCTTGTTGTCAAAGATGATAGCATTCCTGTGCTTCCATATGCTCCAACATCCTGCCATAATGCATCCTTTAAATCCTATTAGCTTGGTTCTATTTTTGGCTTCTATCATCATATCATTGATATTCAAATCAGTGTTCCACTCAAGGTTCAAATTCATCCAAAAAAATTGGCTGAAATCACAGCTGAAGAAAAGATGTTTGAGGTATTCATTAGGCTCACATAGAACACATCAACTATCTTCAATGAAAAATTGTTTCCTCGTCAACATGTCTCTAGTATTGAGTCTATCCAGTACCAATATCCATAAGAAGAACTTTTGCTTTGGCAGATAGCATGATTTCCAAATCCATTGGAAAGGTTTAGGAGCCTCGTGGGTTTCTAATAAGATGAAGATATATTCTTTTGTTGGAGTAGTGCTTAGATTGCCATTTGAACTGCCATGTATCATTATTGTCTCTGTTGATGTCTCTTCTCAATATGTTGTACAGGACTTGACTTTGTTGCACTGCAATCAAGGACATTAGCAGGTGAAACATGCTGTAGAAATCATTCTCAGTAGCATCTATTGCATTGGCAATGGTGATGTTTTCCTCCTTTGCAAAAGAATGAAGCTGTGGAAAGATGTTAAGAAGAGTATCTTGCTGCCAAACATCCTTCCATAACAGAACAATCTTACCTGTAGCTGGTTTACAGATTGCCATCTCTTTGAAATCATCTAGAATGGCACAACAATCCCTCCACCAGAATGATCCTACTCTGGTTGGGTAAGTGGGAACAGAACCATCTGAGTAGTAAGTATCCCATATCATTTCAACCCATGGTATATCATGTTTATTGAAAAAATTATATAGGAATTTAACTAGTAAAGTTCTGGTTTGCTTTCTGAGATCAAGAACTCCTAATCCTCCTGATTTCTTTGGGAGACATATTGTCTCCCAATTTACCAAGCATTTACCTTGTTTATTTATTTCATTACCATACCAAAGGAAAATCCTTCCAGATTTTTAAAAATGATCAAGAATTGTGAATGGGACTCTGATGGAGCACATAGCAAAGATAGGAAGAGCTGCAACAATTGCTTTCAAATGAACCAATCTCCCTGAATAAGTCATCATACCTGCTATACCAGATAATCTTTTATAAAGTCTTGACACCATATGCATGAGATCATCAACCTTTGGTCTGGTTGACCACATTGGGAGTCCCAAATATGTAATGGCATATTTTCTTTCTTGCATCCTATGATATTGGCCAAATCATATGCAGTTGTATCACTGATGTTAATGGAGACAATTGATGATTTGCTATAATTTACCTTAAGACCAGTAAAAGATGAAAAGATCTCAAGTATCTCTCTCATTTTTATCAACTGTGCTGGGTCAACAGGCATGATAATTAAAGTATCATCAGCATATTGGATGATAGGATATCTTTTAGCCCCAGGTTATTCAACTGGTAGATTAATTTGTCCTTGCTGCCATGCTTTGTTCACCAGGATTTGCAGGAGTTCTGCTACCATCACATATAGTAGAGGAGAGTATGGATCACATTGTCTTACACCTCTTCTACATTTTATAACTTTACCAGGAATTCCATTAAGGATAACAGATGAAGTGGCAGTGCTGAGCAACATTTTAGTCCATCTAATCCATTTATCATAGAAGCCAAGATGTTTCATCATGAAGTAGATAGCATTGCGATCCACTTTGTCAAAAGCCTTTTCAAAATCAATCTTGAAAATGATAGCTTGATTTTTGGATTTGTGGCACATGTGAATATACTCAAAACTCCATGCCAAACAATCCTGGATATTACTACCTTTAATGAAACCATATTGGTTCTTGCTGATGACAGATAAGATGATCTGCTGAGCTCTATTTGCCAGAAGTTTATTTATGATTTTTGCAGGCATGCTGACCAGAGAGATAGGCCTAAAATCATTAGGTGTCTCTGGACTGTCATTTTTAGGAATGAGGGAGATGAAAGCACTGTTGATGGGCTCCAAATTGACTTTTTCATCTTGGAAGTCCTTTATGAAACTATACAAACATTCCTTAATAATGTGCCAACATATTTCCATAAAGAGGCCATTAAACCCATCAGGTCCAGGAGATTTGTCATTAGGCGTGCATTTAATGCCATTATCAATTTCCTCATTTGTGAAAGGATTTGTTATGTTGTCATCAATCTCCTGTAGGGCCATGTTTTGAATATCAAAAAGCTGAACAGTATCCTTTGTTTTACCAATTCTATCTTTGAAAGATTGCCATAGAATAGCAGCTTTATGTTCATGTTCATGGACTTCAATGCTATCAGATGACTTGATAAAGGAAATGTAGTTATGTCTGAAAACTTGTGTAGCAATAGCATGAAAAAATTTTGTATTCTCGTCTCCAAGATTAGCCCATCTAATGTTGGCTCTGATTCTCCAATATTTTCTTTTGGCTTCAAGTAGCTTATTAGTGTGTTTGATCAATGCCTTCCTGAAATTACTCTCAATCCTAGTAAGGTATCTCTGATCTTCCACACCATCCAGCAGTTTAACATAGAAGCAACAGTGTTCTATAGTTTTGCTTAGTTGAGAAATCTTCTTGCTCCAAACTTTGAGACCTTTTCTGATAGATTTGAACTTAGCCACAATATTTTTTGCAGAATTAGTGAAGAAAGCAATTTCTTCAGCTAACAAGGACACAGTGAAGAATTTGAACGAGTTTCAAATAGAACACACATGAAGAATTTGTGAACAGACTGGGTTGAGTTTAGCATAGAGGGGGAAGGGTCCGATCACATTCACTTAGCAGAAAAGTCAACTTGAAGAATTAGCAATAAGTGAATGTTGTAGAGGACATAAACTCATTATATATATATATATATATATATATATATATATATATATATATATATATATATTCAATTGAAGAACATCGACGGAAAGAGTTAAGACAATGCAAAGTTGAAGAATTTAAAAAAAACTGAGGAATTTCAGAAATGAAGAAAGACTCAAATTGAAGATTTTCAACTTTGGTTGGTGGTGTAACCCACCGTATAAGAAAGTTGATTTTAGACACCGCGTACAATTCTCGTAGGGTTCTGAGAATCAATTTCTTCATTAATTTCTTCACACTTAGAGGGTTAGTCTTCATTGATTGAAGAAAAACATTACTCCGTGTGCTGCACATCTAAGTCATCAAGTCAGCATAAGTGTTAGGATGTGTGTCCTTTTCAAAGAACATTCGAAGATTCTAGGATATTTAGCTCACACCGCAACTTGCTAAATCTCTTCTCATCCAAGGGCTTAGTGAAGATATCGACCAGCTGGTCTTTAGTGCTTGCGTGGTCGATGGAGATGTCACCCTTCAACACATGATCACGAAGGAAATGATGACGAATCTGGATGTGCTTTGTCTTTGAGTGCTGAACTAGGTTGTGAGCAATATTGATAGCACTCTCATTGTCGTAGTAGAGAGGCACATTCTTCACATTTGATGCCGTAGTCCTTGAGTGTTTGCTTCATCCATAGTAATTGAGCACAACACGATCCGGCAGCAATGTACTCAGCTTCTGCAGTGGAGACTGATACGCAGTTCTGCTTCTTCGAGGACCAACATACAAAGGATCGTCCGAGGAAATGACATGTGCCTGACGTTGACTTGCGTTCCACCCGATCGCCAGCATAGTCAGAGTCTGAATATCCAATGAGATCAAAGGAAGAGCCCTTGGGATACCATAATCCAAGTGTTGGTGTTTGAGCTACATATCGAAGAATATGCTTCACATCCTTATGGTGTGATTCCTTCGGATTAGCTTGAAATCGGGCACACATGCAAACACTAAGCATAATATCCGACCAAGATGCACATAGGTACAATAAAGAGCCAATCATGGAATGGTCATACCTTTTGATCGAAGTCTTCACCATTTTCATCAGTGCATAGATGCCATTTGTGGGCATAGGAATTATGACACCTTTGCAATCTTGCATGCCGAATTTCCTCAATACATCCTTGAGGTATTTCTCCTGAGATATGAATATGCCATTGTATTGTTAACGAATCTGAAGACCTAAGAAGAATTTCAATTCTCCCATCATAGACATTTGATATTCTTCACTCATCATATAGGAAAATTCATCACTATAACGTTGGTTAGTACAACCAAAGATAATATCATCAACATATATTTAGCACACAAATAATTCATTATCATATGATTTGGTGAAAAGAGTTGGGTCAAGTGAATCGGGTTTGAAGCCTTTCTTCATGAGGAATTCCTTCAGTGTGTCATACCACGCTCGAGGTGCTTGCTTGAGGCCATAGAGGGCCTTGTTGAGTCTGTAGACGTGATCTGGAAATTTTGGATCCTCAAAACCTGGTGGTTGAGCAACATATACTTCTTCCTCAAGCTTACCATTGAGGAATGCACTTTTCACATCCATTTGTTGTAAGATGATATTATGATGGTTAGCATAAGCAAGTAATATGCGAATAGCCTCAAGTCTAGCAACAGGTGCAAAACTTTCATCGAAATCAATTCCTTCAACCTGTGTGTAGCCTTGAGCTACAAGACGAGCCTTATTCCTCACCACGAGGCCATTTTCATCTTGTTTGTTGCGGTAGATCCATTTGGTATCGATGATGTTGTGCTTGTGATGGTCTCGTCGCTTGACAAGCTCCCACACATTATTGAGCTCGAATTGATGCAATTCATCTTGCATTGCTTGAATCCACTCGGATTCCATGAATGCGTCATCTACTTTGGTGGGCTCTATGATAGAGACAAATGCAAAATGCCCACAAAAGTTAAATAAATGTGAAGCTTTTGAGTGCGTGAGGGGACCTGGTGCATGAATGTCATCGACGATCTTCTCGACTTGCACTTCATTTGCAATGCGATGATGTACGGGTTGACGACTTTGCTTAGGTCCAGCAGTTTCTTCAGGACCATTTTCTTCAGCAGCACCAGCACGATTTTCTTCACGATCAAGAATGACTTCTTCAACAATTTCTTAGGTAGGGATCACATCCTCAGTAGCTTTGAACTTGATGGATTCCTCAGGTGACATTTCATCTAGCACAGGAGGTAGGTGCTCTCTTTGCAAGCCATTAGTTTCATCGAACCGCACATCTACAGTTTCAACAACCTTGTGGTGAACGGTGTTGAAGACTATGTAGGTGTGCGAGTACTTTCCGTAACCAAGCATAAAACCCTCATGTGATTTCGGTGCAAATTTAGAGTGATGGTGATGATCTCTAATCTAGCATTTAGCACCGAAGACTTTGAAATAACTTACATTGGGTTTCTTGTCAGTGAGGAGTTCATATGAGGTCTTTTTGAAGAATTTGTGAAGATACACCCTGTTGATGATGTGGCACACAGTATCAATTGCTTCAGGCTAGAAGCGCTCGGTTGTCTTGTATTCATCAAGCATAGGGCGAGCCATCTCAACAAGAGTCATGTTCTGGCGCTCCACGACGCCATTCTGCTGAGGAGTATAAGGAGCAGGTAATTCGTGAGAACTACCAAGCATATCGAGATATTCATCGATTCCAGTGTTCTTGAACTCGGTTCCATTTGTTGGAAATATGCCCTAGAGGCAATAATAAAATGGTTATTATTATATTTCTTTGTTCATGATAATTGCCTGTTATTCATGCTATAATTGTGTTATCCGGAAGTCGTAATACACGTGTGAATACATAGACCACAACATGTCCCTAGTGAGCCTCAAGTTGACTAGCTCGTTGATCAACAGATAGTCATGGGTTTCCTGACTATGGGCATTGGATGTCATTGATAACGGGATCACATCATTAGGAGAATGATGTGATGGACAAGACCCAATCCTAAGCATAGCTCAAAGATCGTGTAGTTCGTTTAGCTAGAGCTTTTCCAAATGTCAATTATCATTTCCTTAGACCATGAGATTGTGCAACTCCCGGATACAGTAGGAGTGCTTTGGGTGTGCCAAACGTCACAAGTAACTGGGTGACTATAAAGGTGCACTACGGGTATCTCCGAAAGTGTCTGTTGGGTTGGCACGAATCAAGACTGGGATTTGTCACTCCGTATGACAAAGAGGTATCTCTGGGCCCACTCAGTAATGCATCATCATAATGAGCTCAATGTGACCAAGTGTCTGGTCACGTGATCATGCATTACGGTACAAGTAAAGTGACTTGCCGGTAACGAGATTAAACGAGGTATTGGGATACCGACGATTGAGTCTCGGGCAAGTAACATACCGATTTACAAAGGGAATTGTATACAGGGTTGCTTGAATCCTCGATATCGTGGTTTATATGATGAGATCATCGAGGAGCATGTGGGAGCCAACATGGGTATCCAGATCCCGCTGTTAGTTATTGATTGGAGAGGCGTCTCGGTCATGTCTGCATGTCTCCCGAACCCGTAGGGTCTACACACTTAAGGTTCGGTGACGCTAGGGTTGTAAAGATATGAGTATGCAGTAACCCGAAAGTTGTTCGGAGTCCCGGATGAGATCCCGGACGTCATGAGGAGTTCCGGAATCGTCCGGAGGTAAAGAATTATATATAGGAAGTCAAGTTTTGGCCATCGAGAAAGGTTTGGGGGTTACCGGTATTGTACCGGGACCACCAGAAGGGTCCCGGGGGTCCACCGGGTGGGGCCACCTATCCCGGAGGGCCCCATGGGCTGAAGTGGGAGGGGAACCAGCCCCTGGTGGGCTTGTGCGCCCCCCTTGGTCCCCCCTGCGCCTAGGGTTGGAAACCCTAGGGGTGGGGGGCGCCTCCACTTGCCCTGGGGGGCAAGCCACCCCCTTGGCCGCCGCCCCCCCTTGGAGATCCCATCTCCTAGGGCCGCCCCCCTAGGGGGGCTATATAAAGAGGGGGGAAGGGAGGGCAGCCGCACCCATGCTCTTGGCGCCTCCCTCTCCCCTTGCTACACCTCCCCCTCTCATAGAAGCTTGGTGAAGCCCTGCCGAGATCACTGCTGCATCCACCACCACGCCGTCGTGTTGCTGGATCTTCATCAACCTCTCCTTTCCCCTTGCTGGATCAAGAAGGGGGATACGTCTTCCTCAACCGTACGTGTGCTGAACGTGGAGGTGCTGTCCGTTCAGCACTAGGATCATCGGTGATTTGGATCACGGCGAGTACGACTTCCTCAACCCCGTTCTCTTGAACGCTTCCGCTCGCAATCTACAAGGGTATGTAGATGCACTCCTCTCTCTCGTTGCTAGATGGACTCATAGATTGATCTTGGTGAAAGTGTAGAATTTTTTTATTTTCTGCAACGTTCCCCAACAGTGGCATCATGAGCTAGGTCTATGCGTAGTTCTCTTTGCACGAGTAGAACACAAATTTGTTGTGGGCGTAGATGTTGTCAACTTTCTTGCCACTACTAGTCTTATTTTGCTTCAGCGGTATCGTGGGATGAAGTGGCCCGGACCGACCTTACACGTACGCTTACGTGAGACAGGTTCCACTGACTGACATGCACTAGTTGCATAAGCTGGCTAGCGGGTGTCTGTCTCTCCCACTTTAGTTGGAGCAGATTCGATGAAAAGGGTCCTTATGAAGGGTAAATAGAAGTTGGCAAATCACGTTGTGGCTTTTACGTAGGTAAGAAAACGTTCTTGCTAGAACCCTATTGCAGCCACATAAAACATGCAACAACAATTAGAGGACGTCTAACTTGTTTTTGCAGCATGTGATTGTGATGTGATATGGTCAAAAGTTGTGATGAATGATGAATGATATATATGTGATGTATGAGATCATGTTCTTGTAATAGGAATCATGACTTGCATGTCGATGAGTATGACAACCGGCAGGAGCCATAGGAGTTGTCTTAATTATTGTATGACCTGCGTGTCAATGATTTAACGCCATGTAATTACTTTACTTCATTGCTAAACAGTTAGCCATAGTAGTAGAAGTAATAGTTGGCGAGCAACTTCATGGAGACACGATGATGGAGATCATGATGATGGAGATCACGGTGTCTTGCCGGTGACGAAGATGATCATGGAGCCCCGAAGATGGAGATCAAAGGAGCAATATGATATTGGCCATATCATGTCACTATTTGATTGCATGTGATGTTTATCATGTTTTTGCATCTTGTTTACTTAGAACGACGGTAGTAAATAAGATGACCCCTCATAATAATTTCAAGAAAGTGTTCCCCCTAACTGTGTGCCGTTGCGAAAGTTCATTGTTTCGAAGCACCGCGTGATGATCGGGTGTGATAGATTCTAACGTTCACAGACAACGGGTGTAAGACAGATTTACACATGCATAAACACTTAGGTTAACTTGACGAGCCTAGCATGTACATACATGGCCTCAGAACACAAGAGACCAAAAGGTCGAACATGAGTCGTATGGAAGATACGATCAACATGGAGATGTTCACCGATGATGACTAGTCCGTCTCACGTGATGATCGGACACGGCCTAGTCGACTCGGATTATGTATCACTTAGATGACTAGAGGGATGTCTAATCTGAGTGGGAGTTCATTGAATAATTTGATTAGATGAACTTAATTATCATGAACTTAGTCTAAAATCTTTACAATATGTCTTGTAGATCAAATGCCCACGTTACCCTCAACTTCAACGCGTTCCTAGAGAAAACCAAGCTGAAAGATGATGGCAGCAACTATACAGACTGGGTCCGGAACCTGAGGATCATCCTCATAGCTGCCAAGAAAGATTATGTCCTAGAAGCACCGCTAGGTGAAGCACCCATCCCAGAGAACCAAGACGTTATGAACGCTTGGCAGTCTCGTGCTGATGATTACTCCCTCGTTCAGTGCGGCATGCTTTATAGCTTAGAACCGGGGCTCCAAAAGCGTTTTGAGAAACACAGAGCATATGAGATGTTCGAAGAGCTGAAAATGGTTTTCCAAGCTCATGCCCGGGTCGAGAGATATGAATTCTCCGACAAGTTCTTCAGTTGTAAGATGGAGGAAAATAGTTCTATCAGTGAGCACATACTCAAAATGTCTCGGTTGCACAACCGCTTGACTCAACTGGTAGTTAATCTCCCGGATGACGCGGTTATTGACAGAATCCTCCAGTCGCTTCCACCGAGCTACAAGAGCTTTGTGATGAACTTCAATATGCAGGGGATGGAAAATACCATTCCTCAGGTATATTCAATGCTGAAATCAGCGGAGGTAGAGATCAAGAAAGAACATCAAGTGTTGATGGTGAATAAAACCACTAAGTTCAAGAAAGGCAAGGGTAAGAAGAACTTCAAGAAGGACGGCAAGGGAGTTGCCCCGCCCGGTAAGCCAGTTGCCGGGAAGAAGTCAAAGAATGGACCCAAGCCTGAGACTGAGCGCTTTTATTGCAAGGGAAGTGGTCACTGGAAGAGAAACTGTCCTAAGTACTTAGCGGACAAGAAGGTCGGCAACACTAAAGGTATATGTGATATACATGTAATTGATGTGTACCTTACCAGTAGTCATAGTAGCTCCTCGGTATTTGATACCGGTGCGGTTGCTCATGTTTGTAACTCAAAGCAGGAACTGCGGAATAAACGGAGACTGGCGAAGGACGAGGTGACGATGTGCGTCGGGAATGGTTCCAAGGTCAATGTGATCGCCGTCGGCATGCTACCTCTACATTTACCTATGGGGATAGTTTTAAACCTCAATAATTGTTATTTAGTGCCAAGTTTGAGCATGAACATTGTATCTAGATCTTGTTTAATACGAGATGGCTACTCATTTAAATCCGAGAATAATGGTTGTTCTATTTATATGAGAGATATGTTTTATGGTCATGCCCCAATGGTCAATGGTTTATTCTTAATGAATCTCGAGCGTGATGTTACACATGTTCATAGTGTGAATACCAAAAGATGTAAAGTTGATAACGATAGTCCCACATACTTGTGGCACTGCCGCCTTGGTCACATTGGTGTCAAGCGCATGAAGAAGCTCCATGCTGATGGACTTTTAGAGTCTCTCGATTATGAATCATTTGACACATGTGAACCATGCCTCATGGGTAAAATGACCAAGACTCCGTTCTCCAGAACAATGGAGCGAGCAACCAACTTATTGGAAATCATACATACTGATGTGTGCGGTCCAATGAGCTTTGAGGCTCGCGGAGGATATCGTTATGTTCTCACTCTCACTGATGACTTGAGTAGATATGGGTATGTCTACTTGATGAAACACAAGTCTGAGACCTTTGAAAAGTTCAAGGAATTTCAGAATGAGGTAGAGAATCAACGTGACCGAAAGATAAAGTTCTGACGATCAGATTGTGGAGGAGAATACTTAAGTCATGAATTTGGTACGCACTTAAGGAAATGTGGAATCGTTTCACAACTCACGCCGCCTGGAACACCTCAGCGTAACGGTGTGTCGGAACGTCGTAATCGCACTTTATTGGATATGGTGCGATCTATGATGTCTCTTACCGATTTACCGCTATCTTTTTGGGGATACGCTCTAGATGCAGCTACATTCACTTTAAATAGGGCATCGTCTAAATCCATTGAGACGACACCGTATGAATTATGGTTTGGGAAGAAACCTAAGTTGTCGTTTCTAAAAGTTTGGGGATGCGATGCTTATGTCAAGAAACTTCAACCTGAAAAGCTCGAACCCAAGTCAGAAAAATACGTCTTCATAGGATACCCTAAGGAAACCATTGGGTATACCTTCTACCGCAGATCCGAAGGCAAGATCTTTGTTGCCAAGAACGGGTCCTTTCTGGAGAAAGAGTTTCTCTCGAGAGAAGTAAGTGGGAGGAAAGTGGAACTTGATGAAGTACTACCTCCTGAACCGGTGAGTAGCGCAGCTCACGAAGATGTTCCTGTGGTGCCAGCACCAATTGAAGAGGAAGTTAATGATGATGATCAAGGTACTTCAGATCAAGTTACTACTGAACTTCGCAGGTCCACGAGGACACGTTCCACACGAGAGTGGTATGGCAACCCTGTCCTAGAAATCATGCTGTTAGACAACGGTGAACCTTCGAACTATGAAGAAGCGATGGCGGGCCCAGATTCCAACAAATGGCTTGAATCCATGCAATCCGAGATAGGATCCATGTATGAAAACAAAGTATGGACTTTGACAGACTTGCCCGATGATCGGCGAGCGATAGAAAACAAATGGATCTTTAAGAAGAAGACGGACACGGATGGTAATGTTACCATCTATAAAGCTCAACTTGTCGCTAAGGGTTATCGGCAAGTTCAAGGGGTTGACTACGATGAGACATTCTCTCCCGTAACAAAGCTAAAGTCCGTCGGAATCATGTTAGCAATTGTTGCATACTATGATTATGAGATATGGCAAATGGACGTCAAAATGCCATTCCTTAACGGCCATCTTAAGGAAGAACTATATATGATGCAGCCGGAAGGTTTTGTCGACCCTGAGAATGCTAACAAGGTGTGCAAACTCCAGCGATCCATTTATGGGCTAGTGCAAGCATCTCGGAGTTGGAACATTCGCTTTGATGAGATGATCAAAGCGTTTGGGTTTATGCAGACTTGTGGAGAAGCCTGCGTTTACAAGAAACTGAGTGGGAGCTCTGTAGCATTTCTCATATTATATGTAGATGACATACTTTCGATGGGAAATGATATAGAACTTTTGGACAGCATTAAGGCCTACTTGAATAAGTGTTTTTCAATGAAGGACCTTGAGAAGCTGCTTACATACTAGGCATCAAGATCTATAGGGATAGATCGAGACGCCTCATAGGTCTTTCACAAAGCACATACCTTGATAAGATATTGAAGAAGTTCAATATGGATCAGTCTAAGAAGGGGTTCTTGCCTGTGTTGCAAGGTGTGAAATTGAGCTCAGCTCAATGCCCGACCACGGCAGAAGATATAGAAGAGATGAGTGTCATCCCCTATGCCTCAGCCATAGGGTCTATTATGTATGCCATGTTGTGTGCCAGACCTGATGTAAGCCTTGTCCTAAGTTTGGTAGGAAAGTACCAAAGTAATCCCGGCAAGGAACACTAGGCAACGGTCAAGAATATCCTGAAGTACCTGAAGAGGACTAAGGATATGTTTCTCGTTTTTGGAGGTGACGAAGAGCTCGTCGTAAAGGGTTACGTCGATGCTAGCTTCAACACAGATCTGGATGACTCTAAGTCACAAACCGGATACGTGTATATTTTGAATGGTGGGGCAGTAAGCGGGTGCAGTTGCAAACAAAGTGTCGTGGTGGGATCTACATGTGAAGCAGAGTACATGGCAGCCTCAGAGGCAGCGCATGAAGCTATCTGGGTGAAGGAGTTCATCACTGACCTAGGAGTCATACCCAATGCGTCGGGACCGATCAAACTCTTCTGTGACAACACTGGAGCTATTGCACTTTCCAAGGAGCCCAGGTTTCACAAGAAGACTAGGCACATCAAGCATCGCTTCAACTCCATTCGTGAAAATGTTCAAGATGGAGACATAGATATTTGTAAAGTACATATGGACCTGAATGTAGCAGATCCGTTGACTAAACCTCTCCCTAGAGCAAAACATGATCAACACGAGAATTCCATGGGTGTTCGATTCATCACAATGTAACTAGATTATTGAACTCTAGTGCAAGTGGGAGACTGTTGGAAATATGCCCTAGAGGCAATAATAAAATGGTTATTATTATATTTCTTTGTTCATGATAATTGTCTGTTATTCATGCTATAATTGTGTTATCCGGAAATCGTAATACACGTGTGAATACATAGACCACAACATGTCCCTAGTGAGCCTCTAGTTGACTAGCTCGTTGATCAACAGATAGTCATGGGTTTCCTGACTATGGGCATTGGATGTCATTGATAACAGGATCACATCATTAGGAGAATGTTGTGATGGACAAGACCCAATCCTCAGCATAGCTCAAAGATCGTGTAGTTCGTTTAGCTAGAGCTTTTCCAAATGTCAAGTATCATTTCCTTAGACCATGAGATTGTGCAACTCCCGGATACCGTAGGGGTGCTTTGGGTGTGCCAAACATCACAACGTAACTGGGTGACTATAAAGGTGCAGTACGGGTATCTCCGAAAGTGTCTGTTGGGTTGGCACGAATCGAGACTGGGATTTGTCACTCCGTATGACGGAAAGGTATCTCTGGGCCCACTCGGTAACGCATCATCATAACGAGCTCAATGTGACCAAGTGTCTGGTCACGGGATCATGCATTACGGTACGAGTAAAGTGACTTGCCGGTAGCGAGATTAAACGAGGTATTGGGATACCGACGATCGAGTCTCGGGCAAGTAACGTACCGATTGACAAAGGGAATTGTATACAGGGTTGCTTGAATCCTCGACATCGTGGTTCATCCGATGAGATCATCGAGGAGCATGTGGGAGCCAACATGGGTATCCAGATCCCGCTGTTAGTTATTGACCGGAGAGGCGTCTCGGTCATGTCTGCATGTCTCCCGAACCCGTAGGGTCTACACATTTAAGGTTCAGTGATGCTAGGGTTGTAAAGATATGAGTATACAGTAACCCGAAAGTTGTTCGGAGTCCCGGATGAGATCTTGGACGTCACAACGAGTTCTGGAATGGTCCGGAGGTAAAGAATTATATATAGGAAGTCAAGTTTCGACCATCGGGAAAGTTTCGGGGGTTACTGGTATTGTACCGGGACCATCGGAAGGGTCCCGGGGGTCCACCGGGTGGGGCCACCTATCCCAGAGGGTCCCATGGGCTGAAGTGGGAGGGGAACCAGCCCCTGGCGGGCTGGTGCACCCCCCCTTGGGCCCCTCCTGCGCCTAGGGTTGGAAACCTGAGCGGTGGGGGGCGCCTCCACTTGCCTTGGGGGGCAAGCCACCCCCTTGGCCGCCACCCCCCTTGGAGATCCCATCTCCTAGGGCCGGCTTCCCCCCCTAGGGGGCCTATATAAAGAGGGGGGAAGGGAGGGCAGCCGCACCCATGCTCTTGGCGCCTCCCTCTCCCCTTGCTACACCTCCCCCTCTCGCAGAAGCTTGGCGAAGCCCTGCCAAGATCACTGATGCATCCACCACCACGCTGTTGTGCTGCTGGATCTTCATCAACCTCTCCTTTCCCCGTGCTGGATCAAGAAGGAGGAGACGTCTTCCTCAACCATATGTGTGTTAAACGCGGAGGTGCTACCCGTTCAGCACTAGGATCATCGGTGATTTGGATCACGGCGAGTACGACTCCCTCAACCCCGTTCTCTTGAACGCTTCCGCT
The DNA here is from genome assembly GCF_002162155.2 of Triticum dicoccoides. Lineage (NCBI taxonomy): Eukaryota > Viridiplantae > Streptophyta > Magnoliopsida > Poales > Poaceae > Triticum > Triticum dicoccoides. Next base: position 18,234,944 of record NC_041383.1, read on the forward strand.
CGCGATCTACAAGGGTATGTAGATGCACTCCTCTCTCTCGTTGCTAGATGTACTCATAGATTGATCTTGGTGAAAGCGTAGAAATTTTTTATTTTCTGCAATGTTCCCCAACACCATTATCACTCCTGATATGCTTGATCTTCACACCGAAGTTTGTGGAAGCCCTTGAGGAAAATCGTATGAAGACTTCCTGCACTTCATTTTTGTAAGTGATGATATGCACCCATGTGTAACGAGAATAGTCATCAACTATGAAAAAGCCATATAATGATGCAGAACTAGTGAACGTGGCATAATGAGTAGGGCCAAATAGATCCATATGAAGTAATTCAAAGGGACGAGAAGTGGTCATGATAGTCTTCGCGGGATGCTTGGCTTTGGTGATCTTTCCAGCCGCACAAGCCCCACAAAGATGATCTTTGTGGAATTTGACACCCTCGATGCCAATGACGTGCTTCTTCTTCGCGAGTGTATGCAAGTTCCTCATCCTAGCGTGACCAAGTTGTCGATGCCATAACCAGCATTCTGAAGCTTTTGCGAGTAGACATGTGGCAGGTTGTGGTCCTGCAGAGAAATCAACAATATACAAGTCTCCTTTCCTAAAGCCTTCGAAGACTTTGGAGTTGTCAGATTCCATTAGCACATGGCAGCGAAATTTGCCGAAGACAACAACCATATCAAGATCACAAAGCATTGCGACTGACATAAGATTGAATCCTAAGGACTCAACAAGCATGACTTTGTCCATGTGTTTATCCTTTGAGATTGCAACCTTACCTAGACCCAATACCTTGCTTTTGCCTTTGTCAGCGTAGGTGATATGCTTCAGATGAGATGGTGACAAATCAGTGTCCATCAGCAAGCTTCTGTCACCAGTCATGTGATTTGTACATCCACTGTCGAGGACCCACTCAGTAGCTTTGGGTTGTTCAGCCTGCAGATGAATTAGTGCAACTTACAGACCCATATTGTTGGGGATATAACTATTTGAGTAAGCCGCCCAGCAGGGGCCGGGTTACGCAAAGAAGACTTACCAGAGAGAAGGCCCAAGACCAAAGCATGAAGATGGCGGTTCATAGAGGGCTTAAGGCCCACAGGCGACTGAAGGCTCTTTGTAGTAAACTGCCATAATGGCATGACTTGTATCATAAGGTAGTTTTAACCAGTCACCAAGCCGGACACTGTTATAAGCCGGCCGGGACTCTGTAGGCCATAGGGCGTCAACCCGTGTATATAAGGGGACGACTTGCTGGCGGCTTAGGGCAAGAAACAACTCATCGAGAACCGGGCATAGCGTATCTTGCTCCCTGGTCATCGAAATATCAATACCAACCCAACTAGACGTAGGCCATACCTTCACCGTAAGGGGCCGAACTAGTATAAACCCTCTCGTGTCCTTTGTCCCGACTAACCCCTTCAAGCTTCCTAGTTGCGATGGCTCCACAACTAAGTCCTTTCACGAGGACATCTGACGTGACAATTCCACGACAGTTGGCGCCCACCGTGGGGCCAACGCACGGTGGATTTGAGTTCTTGAAGGGCAACTTTGAAGGGCTCAAGGGATACGTAGTGGGCCGGCTGACCAAGAGTCGTCTCGGCAAGATCTACATCGACGATGAAGGTTGGGGCCCCGACGCCGGCTCAAGTGAGTACGGGTACCAGGTCCCCTTCGAAGGGATCCACATCTTCATCGGCCGGATCGGTGAGCCGGGGACTGAGCCGGACAACTGCACCGACCTCGTCGAGACGGCTCAGCGTGTGAAACCCGCCCGAGCTCAACCCGGCATGAAGCATGTCTTTGTGGGTTGCGTCCACGGAGAAGAGCTTTCTGAAGGACCTGAAGATGGTGGTGAGACGGCCGTCCACTCGGACGGTGATTCATCCGCCGGTTCAACAGATTCTTTGTATCAAGTTCAAGATGGTGTGCTTGGGGGCTGTTTCGATGGCTTCAGTATTCCGGACCCCTGTGAGTCGCCGAATTGGGCAGGAGTCTTCATGGCTGGGACTCAACCCGGTCAAAACTCTACAGCCGCTACTACAATTACGTCCGGGATAGGAGCGGCCGGGGCAGGAGGCCCTGTGCGCCCGCCGGCTCAAGTGCTGATAGACCTCATGGACAAGCTTACGGACCTATTAACCGCCACGGTTATCCCTGCGAACAAAGATGAGCATGACGCGGAGGTGGCATGGATGCGTGAGGAGATAGCTCAGGCCAAGGAGGCCTTGGCAGCTGAGGATACTAGACTAGCTACAGAGCGGGCGGCCCTCGACGTCCGGGCACAACGGTTGCAGTCAGAGGCTTACCATCTGATGATGAGCTTAAACGCATCCAATGAGGTAATGAGGAGGAGACACCAGAAGACCCAATCCCGGTTACCTCCGAATTACGACCCTCGGGTTCTTTTCGCTACACCCGGAGCTGGCCCAAGTAACCCACCAGATGCCAATCAGTTTATGACATCCGGAGCAGGAGGACCGGCTCAGCGTCGAGAGATGCTGCCACCTCATGTGAGCATGGCACCACCACGTTACGTACCGATACCGTAGGGTCACTTTTCCAACCCCATGGAGAATTTAATCGCAGCATTAGCGCGTCTGGCGGCTCTTCCAGTGGACGGTAACGATCCAACAGCGGTGGAGAGCCGGAGGATCAGGGAACTTGTTCAGACGGCCCTGGCTCAGCAAGAGACCTATTCTTATAGTCGGGATAGGATTCATTCAACTCCTCCGCCTTGGTTAGCACCGCCTCGCCAGAACCGGGGCCTGAGTTACAGCCGGCACATGGAATCTGAAGCTTTGTCAAGCAACGCTCAACACCGTGACCAACATGGTGGCTATAACCCGGTGCAAGACCGAGTACGTCAGTAGAACGAGCGGGCGGCTCAGCTGGCGGCTCAACAGGCGGTACATCAGGATATTCTAGAGTATCCAATGACTTCTACTGAGATGGGAGTAGCCACCAGAACCGGTGGTATTCCTTGTTTGATACCGGCTTTGTGCAATGTACGCCTGCCCAAGGACTTCAAGGGACCTCGAAAGGTGCCGAATTACACGGCTGACTTACAGCCTGGAGCATGGATTGAGAGTTATGAGATGGCCATGGAGCTGTTGGAAGTCAGTGACTCAGCAATGGCCAAATACTTTACCATGATGTTAGATGGGTCGGCCCGGTCTTGGTTAAAGAGTTTACCACCCAATTCCATTGGTTCGTGGGAGGAGTTAAAAGCCTGTTTCATCCAGAACTTCAAGGACACCTGTAAGCAACCTATGTCAATCGTGGACTTGATGAATTGCAAGCAGGGGGAGGGCGAATCAACCACCCATTGGGTACACCGGGTCAAGGAGATAATTCATTCATCTGATAAGATGGATGCCGGCTCTACAGTCCTCATGTTGGAGAAAAATTGCAGCTTTGAGACGCTGAGGTAGAAACTGGGGCGCCTTAAGCGTGACTGCAGGGATATGGGCACACTAATGGCGGCTTTAGTCAAATATGCTGATTCTGATAGTACCAAGGATCCTACGTCTGATGATGAGAAGACAGGGAAGGGAAAAAGGAACGGCAATGGAAAGGGTCAACAGCATAACCCGGTGAATCAAAGCGGCAATAAGCGCAAGGTGGACAGCAACTCGGAGCTTGTAGCCAATGCTTATACGCAGGGTAACAATCAGAGACGTAAGGGTAAGTGGCCTCGATCCGGCGGGTCAGGCCCATCTCTTGAGCAGCTACTCAATGAGCCTTGCCCGAAACACGGCACCCGGGAGCACCCCGCTACACACCTGTGGAAAGATTGTGCGATCATGAAAGCGTTTAAAAATTCCAATATCTTTGATGGTAGTCATGGCTCTGGCGGCGGTTCAGGGGCTGGCGACTTTCATGGCCCGGGTGGCGGTTCAAATTCCGGTTTTCAGGGACAGCCGGGTGGAAATAATCAGCAGCAATCTGGTCAGGGAGGACAACAGCAGCAGCAGTCGGGTTATCAGAGCCATCCGAAATAGTTGAGTGGTGGGCAGTACCATGTGTTTACCACTAGCTTATGTAAACGTGACCAGAAGGTTCTTAAGAGGGCCGTAAATTCGGTTGAGCTGGCAATTCCTATTATTTGAGATGGTCAAAGCAACCCATCATATGGAGCAGAGAGGATCACCCTCCACGAGTCGATAATCTTGGTCAGTTAGCCTTGGTGGTAGCACCCCAGGTTGGTGGATATAAATTCACTAAGGTACTCATGGACGGAGGTAGCAGCATCAATATCCTCTAATATGATACTTTCCAGCGCATGGGGTTGACTGAGAAGAATCTGAGAACATCCAACACTGTTTTCCATGGGGTGGTTCCAGGCAAGTCGGCTTACCCAGTTGGCAAGATTGAGTTGGAGGTGGCCTTTGGGGATGAGTATGATTCCAGGGATGAGAAATTGACATTTGAAGTGGTCAAAATCAGGAGTCCATATCACGCTTTGTTTGGGCGACCGGCTTATGCTAAGTTCATGGCACGACTGTGTTACGTTTACTTACAGCTCAATATGCCGGGTTACAAGGGCACCATCACAGTGCATGGGAGTCGAAAGGTAGCCTTGGAATGTGAAGAAGGCGGCGCGGCTTACACTAAGACTGCCTGTGCTGCGGAGGAGCTTAAATTTTACCAAGACAATGTGGACCCGGCGGATATGACCTCCCTCAAGAAATCAACTACTCAGAATGACCCGGCGTTGAAGTTTAAGTCAGCCGCTGAGACAAAGCTTGTTGATTTTACCCCAGGAGATGCCTCTAAGCAGTTCAGTATCAGTGCCAATTTGGATCCCAAATAGGAAAGCGCGCTCATCGAGTTCATCCGTGAGAACCGGGACATCTTTGCATGGAAACCTTCTGACATGCCGGGTGTACCGAGGGAACTCGCTGAGCACACACTCAATATTGATCCAAAGTATAAGCCGGTCAGGCAGTTTCTCCGACGGTTCAACGAAGAGAGACGAAAAGCTATTGGGGAAGAGGTCGCCCGGCTCTTAGCGGCCGGGTTTATTGTTGAAGTTTTTCACCCAGAGTGGTTGGCTAACCCGATGTTGGTTCTCAAGAAGAATGGCACTTGGCGGATGTGTGTGGATTACACGGACTTAAACAAGGCTTGTCCGGCTGATCCCTTTGCTCTCCCCCGTATTGATCAAATCATTGATGCTACGGCAGGTTGTGAACGTTTGAGCTTCTTGGATGCTTACTCTGGTTATCATCAGATCAAGATGGCAGTTAAGGACCAGGTGAAGACAACTTTCATCACTCCGTTTGGGGCCTTCTGTTATGTATCTATGTCATTTGGACTCAAGAGTGCCCAGGCGACTTATCAGCGATGCGTGCAGAATTGTTTGCACGATCAGATTGGGCGTAATGTTCATGCTTATGTGGATGACATCGTGGTGAAATCCAGAGAAAAGGAAACCTTAATATCCGACTTGAGAGAGACCTTTGACAATCTACGGATTTATAAGATGATGCTTAACCCGGCCAAGTGTGTGTTTGGTGTACCTGCAGGCAAGCTCTTGGGTTTTTTGGTGTCAAACAGAGGCATTGAAGCTAATCCAGAGAAGATCACGGCGATTACCTCTCTGGCTAAGCCGGCGTGTATTAATGATGTTCAGCGCCTGGCGGGACGTGTTGCTGCTTTAAGCCGGTTCATAAGCCGGTTAGGGGAGAAGGCCTTACCGCTATATCAGATGATGAAGAAAACAGACACTTTCGTCTGGAGCGATGCTGCTAACACTACCTTTGAAGATTTAAAGAGACAGTTGTCTGAGCCACCGGTTCTTGCGGCTCCCATTGATAGAGAGCCGCTGTTGTTATATGTGGCTGCTAAATCGCGGGCCGTCAGTGTTGCCATCGTGGTGGAGCGTAAGGAGACAGGCAAGGAGCATCCGGTTCAACGGCCGGTTTACTACATCAGCGAGGTGTTCATTGAGTCTAAACAAAGGTATCCACATTGGCAGAAGCTTGTTTATGGTGTGTTCATGGCAAACCGGAAGCTGAAGCAGTACTTCCAAAGTCATCCTATAACGGTGGTAAGTTCAGCTCCTTTGGGAGACATCATTCAGAACAGGGAGGCCACAAGACGAATCGCCAAGTGGGCTATTGAGCTTGGGCCTTATGATTTGAAGTATATGCCCCGTACTGCCATCAAATCTCAGGCCTTGGTGGACTTTATTAATGATTGGACAGAGTTGCAGGCACCTGAGGAGAAGCCGGACAATACGTATTGGACTATTCACTTTGATGGGTCCAGGCAGTTAGAAGGATCAGGGGCTGGAGTTGTTTTAACTTCCCCTCGAGGTGACAAATTTCGTTATGTGCTCCGGCTCATGTTTCCCTGTACTAACAATGCAGCTGAATACGAGGCCTTGCTCCATGGTCTCCGGATGGCTAAGGAGATGAATTTAAGTCGGGTAAGGTGCTTAGGCGACTCAGACCTCGTGGCTGAACAGGTCTCAGGCACGTGGGATTCTAAGGATCCTCTTATGGCGGCTTATCATCGTGAAGTAGATGATGTAGCTGGGTACTTCAAAGGGTATCAGGTGGAGCACATTGATAGAAGGAAGAATGAGGCGGCTGATGCGTTAAGCCGGTTGGGCTCTCAACGTAAGCCGGTGCCGCCTAACACCTTTCTTGATGTTCTGCATAATCCTTCTGTCAAGGTACCTACAGAGGAAGAGCTTGCAGTGCCAGACCCGGAGGCACAGTTGGTGGCCGCACTTCACGTCATCCCAGATTGGACATTGCCATACTTGGCTTATATGACTCGGGGAGAGCTACCTGAGGATGAGACCTTGGTAAAACAAATTGTCAGGCGGTCCAAATCCATGACAATTGTTAATGGCGAGTTACATCACCTTAGTGTCACAGGGGCGTTCCAGCGTTGTGTGTCACCAGCAGAGGGTCAAGATATACTTCGAGAGATCCATGAAGGGGATTGTGGTCACCATGTCGGCTCCAAATCCCTGGTGGCCAAGGCCTTCCGTCATGGTTTTTACTGGCTTACGGCTCATGCTGATGCGGAGGATCTTGTTAGCAAATGTGATGGATGTCAAAAATTCTCACGACGAGCTCATGTGCCGGCTCAATAATTGAGGATGATTCCAATTACTTGGCCGTTCGCGGTCTGGGGGCTTGACATGGTGGGACCCTTCAAGAGGTCTAAAGACAAAAAGACACACCTCCTGGTGGCAGTGGACAAATTTACAAAGTGGATTGAGGTAGAGCCGGTCAGTCAGTGTGATGCAGCCACAGCGGTTCAGTTCATCAAAAAGGTGATCTTTCATTTTGGCTTTCCACATAGTATCATAACTGATAATGGCACTAATCTCTCTAAGGGTGCAATGGAAGAGTTCTGTCAACGAGAGCATATCCGGCTTGACGTTTCGGCTGTTGCTCATCCTCAATCCAATGGTCAAGCAGAAAGAGCTAATCAGGAGATATTAAGGGGTATCAAACCACGGCTTTTGTTCCCCTTACAGCGGACTCCGGGTTGTTGGGTGGAAGAATTACCCTTTGTGTTGTGGAGCATCAACACTACGCCTAACAGATCCACGGGTTATACACCTTTTTTCATGGTTTATGGAGCAAAGGCAGTTCTGCCAAGTGATATCTGGAACGACTCGCCCCGGGTTGCGGCTTACATTGATGCTGATAATGAAAAAGCTTGACAGGAGGCACTTTACTTGTTGGATGAGGAGCGAGACTTGGCAATAGCCCGCTCAGCGATTTACCGGCAAGACCTTCATCGCTATCACAGCCATCGGGTCAGAAGCAAAACGTTTCAGGAAGGCGACTTAGTGCTCCGGCTCATCCAGGATCAGTCTAATATGCACAAGCTATCCCCTCCTTGGGAAGTACCCTTTGTGGTCAGCAAGAATCTGAACAACAGGTCATACTATCTCATTGATATTCGAGAGCACAAAGACTCACGTAAGTCGGAGGAGGAGACCCGCCGGCCGTGGAATATAGCCCATCTTTGGCCTTACTATACTTAAGCCATCGGCTCTTGAGATGTATATATTTTTTTGACAATGTATATATTATATAAAGTAATAAAGCAGGACCTCTGTCCTTTTTTCACCCTCAAAAGTTTATATGTCTTTTAGTCAGATGGTGGAAACAACCAACAGGGAGCGGATCATATCTGAATCCGGCTTTACCTTTGGTCCGGCTTATGATCATATCTGGATCTAGCCATAATCACTTGGGGGCTTCCTGTTCAAACATAGGTCGTATCCGAACCAAAGAGAACATAGCTGTCGATACCCGCTTGATCGGCATACTGCCAAACCGACTTGGGGGCTTCTTGATAATATTTGAATCATAGCTTAACCCCTTTGGGTATGACGTGGATCGTATACGAATCAGTGTCATTAAACAAATCTTATGGTCACTTGGGGGCTTCCTGTTCAAACATAGGTCGTATTTGAACCAAAGAGAACATAGTTGTCGATACCCATTTGATCGGCATCGCCAAGCCACTGGGGGCTATATGATCGTATCCGAATCTTAGCTTAACCCCTTTGGAACGGTTTACTGATTGTATCCAAATCAGAAACCTGTAAAGTATTTTGACTATCCTAAGACCTTGTGAAAACATTATGCGATGTTTTTGTCTTTCCGGTTTAGTATTGGCCACACCAGGTTGTTAAGTACCAGGTGAGCATCAAGTCAGCAGGAAAGATTATCCAAGGGTTGCAGGTATGCTATTATGCTTATGCTTAGCAAAGTATAGTCATAAACCGGTCTATTCATGATGTTTTTTGGTTTGTGTTCCGGGTTATCAATACTTTCTGTGACCCCGGACGCGATAAACTGCCAAGGGAATTTTGCTTATGTGCAGAATAAGGCAAGCAAAGATAACAGGCCAAGGAAATCACAGTAAGAAATATATAGCAGTGGCGGCTTACGAAAGTGTTAAAGCGCCAGGAACATGCGCGAAGGCATGACAAAACATTGGAAAGTTTTTTCTACCCTATTACAAGACTCCCCGAGTCTGAATAAATGAAGCATTGTTTTTGCAAAACACCTGGCGATTCACTCCTTCGGCGGGCTTGAAGTCTCTGGATTATCCTTCTCCGCTTCTCCGTCGGCTGTTTTATCTTGGAAAGTTGACGAGGCCCAGTCAATGCCGCTCAAGGCTTCAAACTCAGCTTCATCATCTATTAAACCGGTTGGATCCACTTCAGGGACAAAAGTATGCTTACGAATCGGAGGGATCAGGCTGATTTGATCATATGGAGTGTTTGGAATTCTCCGGTTCTCACTGTCGTAAGCCGACGCATACTTGCTAAGGTCAGTATCGTTTCCAATAAGGGTTGCCACGGGACGTATGGCTTTGACACAGGCGGTGAAATCATGGTCGTCAAATGTAGTGCCGTCCTCCTTGAGACTTGGGTATCCAAGGGCAAGGTCGGCCGGGTCTAGTTCTGGGAGCCATGCTTTAGCCCGGCTCAATGCGGCTACAGCCCCGGCTCTTGAGTCTTGGATCCACTGAGGAAGAAAAGCGAGGCTCTTCCACACGTCTTGCAGAAAGGCGAGGATGTGGAGTTGATAAGGCTACAACAGCCAAGGCACGTTGTGACCCGGAGTATAGCTGTTCCACTAAAGTGTAAACTGCTTTAAGCTTGATCAGCATGTTTTGCTTCAGGTTGGTACTCCTGGGGCCTATATGTGCACAAGCATAACAGTCAGCTGGAAGTAATTATTACAATAGTCATTGTAAGGTTACAAGGTTTGAAGTTTTGCATGATAACTTACCGAAGATGGCTGAGACCATTTGAGATATCTATCGTTTTAAGTCGGACAGCTCGGTTGTTGCTTCTGCAAGAGATGCTTTTGCTGTCTCAGCCCGAGTCACCAGGGAAGCCTTCTCATCAGCCCAAGTTTTCTTCTCCGATTCAAAATTCTTCTTGAACTTCTCATTTTCAGAGACGCTGAATTCAAATTTTCAAAGACTCTTCAGGACAGCAAGCTCCGATTCAAATTGACTTATAGTGGCCTGCATTGACACCAGGTTATGGTAAGGATTATAGAAAGGTAACATTCAAGTCCCAAGCATTTTACAAGTAAAGATACTTGGCACTTGGGGACTAATGTATGCTGAAGAATTTTGAACTTATCATACCGGGTCACACATATTAAGTCTCAAGCACTTCACAAGTAAAGATACTTGACACTTGGGGGCTAATGTATGTTGCAAATTTCCAACTATCATGTTATCACCGGGTTAAATATATTCTCTTTGAACCGGCTAATTTAACAAGTGAAGCAGATTTCTAAGTCTACAGCATATTTATTCATAAGCAATAGACTTGGGGGCTGGTATAGTATGTAAGATTCAGGTAAAAAGTACAAGTTATACCTCAGATTTGTGCTTTATTTGTTTTACCATGTCAATTTCCAGGTCACGGCTATTATGCACTTGATTCAGATAGCCCGAGACTATATCACCAATGCTTAAGTGAGTATAATCAGTAATGTCCTGCTTGGCTTTTCGGTGTTGGGAAAATTCTTCCTTGGCGGTACATTTGGCAAGGACAGTAGGCCGCCCTGGTTCAACAAACTGAGACCTCACAATCTCAACTTACGGTTCATTTGTTTTGACCGGGCTAGGAGTCTCCGGGTCATTTGTCTTGAGAGTATCTTCGCCAGACGGATCAGAGGTTGGCACTGGAATATCAGAAGCCGGGTCAGGCGGTGGCTGATGGGTAGAGCTGTCTGGAGCAGACGCATTAATCACCGGTTCAGCCACGGCCGGTTCTTCGGGTGGCTTATTCTTCTTTGCCCGTTTACTGGGATTCACTTGCATGCTGTTAACAAAAGCAGAAGGATGAATACGCAAGCATGGGTAAAGTAAAAAGTGCATAAGGTTACATTACCCGGGAGCAGTTTTGAAAGCCGGCATGTTTGACTGCATGGATTCACAAGAAGAAGGAGAGGTATCCTGATAATTGGAGTCAGACGAATTGAGAGGATGGCAAATTAAGCCCGCTAAAGGTAAAATAGAACATAAATCGGAGATAACCTCAGTCCGACGCTTCCTGGTTACGTTGGGTAATCCGGAGGAGAGTTCCGCATCCTTGTTGTTCCGGGTCTGCCTCCGGTTCTCAAGCTGTTCTTGCTTCAAAAGAAATTGAGGATCTTGATAAGCAAGAGCATGTGAAAATCTTACTTTCTGGGTCACCCTTCGGATCTTTTGCTTTGGCAAAGGCTCTGAGTCGGAGGAGATTATAGTTACCTGTTCATTGGCTGCTCGACTGTTTCCCGTATCCTCCTAAAGGGATAGAATGTCAGACAGGTAATGACAAGGGAAGTAAAAAAATTTAAAGACTACCTCTTCATCATCCGAAGAACTGTCATCCAATCTGAGTAAGTCGGAGGCACTGGGTTTCTTCTTCTTTGAGGTTCCCATCTTGGCGGCTTTCCTTTCGGCTTTCTTGGTCGTCCTGGCTTGTTTGGCAGCCTCATGGTCATATTTGACCTTCCAGAAGTTATCATCGGCCTATGGAAAAGGATAAGGAATTATGAGTATCAAAAAAGGTATAATATAGCAAAAAGTATTTATTACGATTCATAACTTACTGCAGGGGTAGGGTTATTCTTGCAAAAGGGAAGTAAGCCGAAGGCGTTGCTCGTCACAGTGCCCTCCTTCAGCAGCGACTGGGTCATAGCATCCACCATGTCATCTGGTAAGTCGTCAGGGCTATGGCGTAACGGGTCATCCTTTTCGCCTGTATAAGTACACATTAAGCCGGAACGGCGGCTTAATGGAAGTACTCGCCAAGTGACCAAGACTCGGACCAGATCGATGTCGTTTAAACCATTTCCCAAGAGAGCTTTGATCTTCTTGATGGTGGAATTGAGAGGCAGACGTTCAACGGCCGTTAGTTTGTCTGGTAACGGATGGTTGGATTCAAGGCGTAGGGCGTGAAAGCCGGGCAGAGGCTTCTCATCATCCGGAGAAGTGTCCTGACAGTAGAACCATGTTTGGTTTCAAGATTTTGGGTGACTCGGCAGTTCAGCGTAGGGAAAAAGGCAGTCTCTCCGTCGTTGGATCGAGATGCCGCCAAGCTCAAGACTGGGCCCGTTGGCACGTTCATTTTGGCGGTTCATATAGAAAAGTTCCCTGAACAATAGCAGACTTGGCTCCTCTCCCAGGTACACCTCGCAGAAGACTTGGAAATTGCAAATATTTGACACGGAATTGGGTCCGATGTCTTGAGGTCTAAGGTCAAAGAAATTCAAAACTTCCTTGAAGAATTTTGAGCCGGGAGGGGAAAATCCCCGGCTCATGTGATCCGTAAAAACTATCACCTCCTCGTCTTTGGGATGAGGCTTCTCTTTAGACGGGTCAGGGACACGATAAGACATAACCTCCCTTTTTGGTAGATGGCCGGATTTCACGAACTCGGCCAATTTACTCTTGGTAACTATGGATGGGACCCAATTGCAGGTTACAGGGGCCTTGGCCGCCTTAGGAGCCATGACAACAGTTGGCCTATGATAAAATAAGAAGATCTGGTTCAATTTTAACCAGGGAGGAAAATCCTAATTATTCAAGGTGGCGGCTTAAGGAGGGGCCTAATGATATAAGGATGACTGTGCAACAATATTTAAGCCGCTACAAGTATCAAGCGCAGTTCAAAATTCTTCAGGTCATGAGGAGCAACTAAGATTCTGTGTCATTTACTTAAGCCGGACATTTCGACAGTTGTGTTTAAGGGCATTTACCAGAAGAAGTTTTCTGGGTAAAAAAAAACAAGTTTCACAGATGACAGTTATTACTCTGGATCAAAACATTGCTCTGAAAAGAAAATTTTCTAGACCTAAAAACAGGGCAGAGAAGTTCATACACTCAAAGAGGGTTTCCAAACAAGGGAAATGAGATCTATTTCTATGCAAGATCAACACAAACAAGTACCACAACAGTTCTACGTAGTTTTTACGATCTAAACAGGGCATTAAGAACTAGCGAGGGTTTGCATCGAGCGGTGATGAACGCCGACAAACTCGACAAAGTCCCAATGCAGATCTAAGAAAGGGAAGGAGAGGAACTCACGGATGCGGACGAGCTGCGGAGGTTCGCCGTCGATCTCTGGTCAGAGTCAGGTTGATGCAGCGGCCCGAGTCGGTGAAGACGAGGGGTTCGACGGCGGCGGCGGCGGAGCTCGAGAGGAAGCAAGAGGAAGAGGACGACTGAAAGAAGGAAGAGTGAAAGACCTGCGTTGCTCTATTTATAAAGGAAGACTGACCGAGATGACGCGAGAAACGAGGAGACCAAAACATCATTATCCAGCGGCCCCGGTGCCTCGATTCTCGGGATGGTCAGTAAAGGCAAAGATCCGTTGGAAGATATGACGGAGTAAAAAATAAGTTTTATTGAAGATGACGTCACGGAAACTTAACCCGGATCTAGATGATGACGTCATGGCGGGTTAAAACCTTCATGCAAGACAAAAGACTAAGGACAGTTCCATGAGGTATTTTTAGATTGACATGAACAGGTTCAAATCAACATGGGGCCTAATGTTGGGCATATAACTATTTGAGTAAGCTTCCCAGGAGGGGCCGGGTTACGCAAAGAAGACTTACCAGAGAGAAGGCCCAAGACCAAAGCATGAAGATGGCGGTTCATAGAGGACTTAAGGCCCACAGGCGACTTAAGGCCCGTTGTAGTAAACCGCCATAATGGCATGACTTGTATCATAAGGTAGTTTTAACCAGTCACCGAGCCGGACACTGTTATAAGCCGGCCGGGACTCTGTAGGCCACAGGGCGTCAACCCGTGTATATAAGGGGACCACCTGCTGGCGGCTTAGGGCAAGAAACAACTCATCGAGAACCGGGCATAGCGTATCTCGCTCCCTGGTCATCGAAACATCAATACCAACCCAACTATACATAGGCCTTACCTTCACCGTAAGGGGCCGAACTAGTATAAACCCTCTCGTGTCCTTTGTCCCGATTAACCCCTTAGCTTCCTAGTTGCGATGGCTCCACAACTAAGTCCTTTCACGAGGACATCTGACATGACAATTCCACGACACATATACTTCATCAGTGAAGAATATGATATCAATTTCATCAACAGTAACAAATATAGCAATATGAGGATGTGAGAAATGAAAGATTCATTTCTTCATGATTAGCTTGCGTCCTTTCAAGCACATTCAGGTCTCCAGCAAATTCTTCAAACGATTAAGTTCGTCTGGAGACCTGACCCTGCATAAGAGGTTAGTTCTTTTTCTTCATCACCCACATCTGCAGGGGTGGCAAAGAGTTCATCATTCTGCGAGCTCCATAAGAAAATGATGGCATAGAAGCCAGTGCATTTCATTTCACAGAAGAGTGGTTAGAATAAGCATATGAATAAGCAGGGAAATTCTTCGAGGACTTATGAACATAATGGTTTGAAGAATAATGCACATATTCTTCCCTGCGAAACAGAAGTGTTAGCACGATGATAATCATATGAGGATTTTGATTCATGTGAGGAATTTGATCCTTGTGAAGAATTTGGTCCATATGAGGACTTGGATCCATATGAAGAATTTGATCTGGGGTTCCTATTCTTCATGGGTGGTGTCATGATGACATTTACCTGAAGATTTTCAAGGCAACTTTTAGGAACCAAGATTTTCTTCATAGGGGGACCGTTCCTGCAGTTAGTTCCAACATATCGAGCAAATACTTCACCATTCTGATTCTTGAACAGTTTATAATTGGAGTCAAATGACTCATCAGAGGAATATGAAGAATCAGATGTAAAGCCAGATAAATGCATGGATCTATAGGAGGTCCTTTCGCAGCAACCCATGAGGTTTGGGGGTACTGCTCACGTTTCCAGTAGGTTCCATCAGCATTGAGTTTCCTCTCAAATGCAATACCCTCATTCCTAGGGTTCCTGTTCAAGATCTGCTTTTTGAGCACATCACAAAGAGTCTGATGCCCTTTGAGGCTTTTGTAAATGCCTGTCACATACAATTCCTTTAGCCCTGCATTATTGTCAGTGATACATGTGGTATCCTCAGATGAGGAATTTGTAGCCGCAGAGACAGTTGAAGAATTTGCAGCAATAGAAGCATTTGAACATTCAGGTGATGAATTAGCAGATTCACGCTCAATGCATTTAAGACATGGTGGAATAAATTCTTCCTGAGCAGAACTGATCTGTTAAGAAAGCAATGAATCATTTTCCTTCTGAAGATCTTCATAACTCACTTTTAACGTTTCAAAATCTTGCTTTCTCTAAATAAATTCATAAGAATGATCAGTTAAGAGAGTGTTATGATGATTTTGAAGGTTGTCAAACCGAGTTTGAAGTCTCTGAAGATTATCTGTCAGAGTCTTAGTTCGATTCAATTCCTCACCCAACAGGTCATCGCTTCTGTCTAGTTGATTTTGAATCTTTTCTAAAGCCTTCTGTTGTTTAACAAGAATTTTAGCAAGTTTGCATAGCTAGGCTTAAGATTGTCATCAGATTCATCCTCACTAGAGTCAGAGGGGGAATGCTTGAGTACCTTGGCACCTTTTGCCATGAAGCAATAGGTAGGAGCATAGTCATCGTTGCCCTTGTCAGCAGAGTCGGAAAAGTCATTTTCTTCATTGTTGAAGATGGACTTGCTGACGTACGCAGTAGCGAGGGCTAGGCTAGCCACACCAGAGTCAGATTCCTCAGATTCCTCCTCTTCGACATTATCCTCAGATTCTGCTTCGGAGTTCATTTCCTTGCCAATGAATGCCCGAGCCTTCTTGGAGCTGCTCTTCTTGTGAGATGGAGACTTTGAGGATTTTGACGATGGAGACTTTGAGGATTTCTTATTCTTCTTTGAATCGTCAGAATCATCATCTTTGTACTTCTTCTTTGATTCCTTTTCCCACAGAGGACAATCAGACATGTAGTGACCAGGTTTCTTGCATTTGTGGCAAGTTCTCTTCTTGTAGTCACGGGATGAGGAATCATCATTTCTTGAGGACTTTCCAAAACGGCCACGGCGAGAGAACTTCTGGAATTTCCTCACGAGCATTGCTAGCTCCTGGCTCAGTTCTTTAGGATCACCAAGGCTGCTACCAGAATCCTCAGCTTTGGACTCATATACTGCCTTTGCCTTCAGTGCACATGATCTTCCATAGCTCGATCCAAAGAGATCTCTCTTTTCAGCAAGTTGGAACTCATGGGTATTTAGCCTCTCAAGGATATCAGCGGGATCAAGTGACTTGTAATCAGCTCGTTCTTGCATCATTAGTGTGAGAGTATCAAATAAGGTGTCAAGTGATCTCAGCAATTTCTTCACCACCTCATGATCGGTGATATTAGTGGCACCAAGTGCTTGAAGCTCATTTGAGATGTCAGTGAGGCGATCGAAGGTTTGCTGAACATTTTGGTTGTTGAGTCTTTTGAAGCAGTTGAAGAGATTGCGAAGAACATCAACTCGGGAGTCACATTGAGTTGAGACTCCTTCGTTGACCTTGGACAGCCTGTCCCAAATCATCTTAGCAGTTTCCAATGCACTCACTCTGTCGTACTGACCTTTGCTCAGATGGCCACATATGATATTCTTCGCCTAAGAATCGAGTTGGTTGAATCTCTTCACATCGGTAGCATTCAGAGATGGAGTGACTAAGGGAACACCATTTTCCACAACGTACCAGAGATCATTATCAATTGCCTCAAGATGCATACGCATCTTGTTCTTCCAGTAGGGGTAGCCTGTCCTGTCAAAGGTAGGACACCCAGCCAAGACCTTGATCATACCTGCAGTCGACATAACTAAAACTCCAGGCAGTTAAACCAAAATCACATAGAACAAGGGAGTACCTCGCTCTGATACCAATTGAAAGTGTGTTACATCGACTAGAGGGGGGTGAATAGGCGATTTTTAATAAATCTTCACTGAGGAATTTCAAGGTGAGGAAATTCCTAAGCGAAGAAATACTTGCAGCGGAATAAGTACTGATGTATAAGCAAAATAGAGTAACAGCATAGTCATCATGATGAAATGAAAGACAAGCACTGAGTATAGAAAGTGTAAACACAGGATAAGCAGGATGAAGACAAACAGACTGAAGAAATAGGATTGAGGAAATAGAGAAAGTCTTCAGTCAATAGATGTAACATCCCAAATTTTCAATTTGGAATGTTATACATAGGTCATCCATGCATATCATATTTTATTTCTTTTCCGCTCCGCAATCCTCAAAATCCTAAGCAACTCAAGGACCCTCGGAGAGAGTTGGGGATTTTCCTCGTTTTCATATTTGATTTCCTATCAAATAGTGAAACGAGGATTTTTGGTTTTAATTATTTTTCTTCCTGAAATATATTTCTTATAAAAATACATGAGAGGAGATAAAATGACTTCTCCAACATAAATGAAATATTGGAGGAAAAATGTTAAAATCATTTGTTGGATTTTATTTGAGTTTATTTGGATTTTATTTCCATTACAAAAATTTCACGCTTTCAAAATTGTATTTTAGGGGCCAAGAAAATGTTCATCTCGTTCTAAATATTTTATTTAGACGGTGAAAATTTGTTTTGGTATTTTTAGGTTTTTATTTTATTTTCTAGGATTTTATTTCTGCCGGCGAAATTATTTTTTTTTAAACTTCCCCGCGCCCGACTTGGCCGAAGCCCAGCAGAGCCAGGCCCGCCCGCCCGCGCCACCGCCTCCCCGTCCCGTGCCGCCGCCGGACTCGGGAGAGTCCGAGCCGCCGCCGCCGCCCGACCCCCTCCCCAAGTCGGAGCCGCCGCCCCCCCTTTTAAATACCACCCCGGGGCCCCCCCTGGAGCCCCAGGTTGTTGCCGTGCAGCTCAGCTGTGCCGTTGGAGTTGATGGACTCACTTTATCTTCCAAGCCTTCCACCGTTATCGCATTAGATGGCCTTAAGCCATATTATTGTAATAAGTTCTCTTTTGAGACATTCGATGTAATAAGTGTGTGATTGCTACTCTGTTATAAATCCTTCGAGTACTGTGTGTGTCAGCATTACTGATCCAGGGATGACACTGAGGCACAGAGACTTGACCGTTTGAGGTCGGGTCACTACAAGATGGTATCATAGCACACGCTGAGTGTAGGACACGACCACTAAGATAAACCATAGGTCACTCTTGTCTACTCATTTCTGACTCCTCTTCTTTTTTCCACTCCTTAGGATGTCGGAGATGAATAACAAGTTCGCGCAACCGGATGAGGATACACCTTTTGGATGCCACTTGAAGGAAGTCACTAGGTACTTGAACATTGGAATATCAAGTTTCACCGGGACGTACAACGCCACCTTACCAGAAGAGGAGCGTTGGATGATTCAAGTACAAGTTCCAGGAAGGACGTTCTCTCCAACTTCTAAACCCATAGAATTTTCTTTTGATGCACCAACCTGGAGTCTAGGCAAGAGCATGGAAGCCCACATTACCATAGGACGCATTGGAGAAGTCTACAACAGGGAACTCAAGGACACTACCTATCAAATATGTAGGCGCCGAGACGAGCAATGGGAGATGATCAGCACCAGGAAGGATAGATCCATTGCATCTTTTATCCAGGAGCTAAACCAGTATATTCGACGTCAGGAGAACCAGATGTGCGCAGACATGATGGAATTGAAGAAGGCAAAGACTAGGATCATCGAGATGGAGGAAGAACTCAAGTTCACACGCGATGGATATGAGGAGGAAATCAAGACACTACTGGAGAAGAACGACGACCTGGTTAAGAAGATCGGAATATTCTTGGGAGGACCAGCACCGGGAGACGAAGATGATGACCCCACTTGCCTAGACAACTACATCATCAGCAATGACACTGATTCTGATCCTAGTGATGATGACTTTGAAGATGAAGCTGGAGCGGACATTATGGAATCTTCCACCGATCAAAATTTCTAGATGACCACCATATATTAGTAGTATTTTCCCCATGTATTTAGTAGTAGTTGAGCACTTTTGCGATAGTCCGAGACCATTGTATGCCCTTGCTTGATTGATTGAGTGATATGTTTGCTTGTCTCATGTGCATATGGGTAGTGCTTTCTCACTAGACCTTTTTTCTATTCTAATCTCTTCCATCTAAACCCATCAGATGCCTCCGAGACGTGACACCGGTTTTGCTTTCCCACCAGAGCTCACCCACTTGATCCAGCAGCAGAATGCCTTGATGCAATTGTTTGTTTAGAACCAGCGCAACAACAACAACAACCCGCCACCAATGGACAGCCTGGCCCGTTTTCTAAGGTTACAGCCGCCGGTGTTTTCCAGTATCACCGAGCCAATAGTTGCTGATGATTGGCTACACCGTATCGGAAGGGAGTTGATCACCGCAGGATGCACAGATGCGAAGAAGGTGCGTTTTGCAGCACACCAACTGGATGAACCTGCAGCAGCATGGTGGGAGAATTTCACAGCCACCTACCCTATCGACACTGTCACATGGGCTCAGTTTCAGCAGGCTTTTCGTACTGCCCATGTTTCCACTAGAGCTATGCAGATGAAGAAGTGGGAGTTTCGCAATTTACGCTAGGGGAACCATACTGTTGGCCAGTATGTGGATGATTTTAGCAAGTTATCACGCTATGCCCCTGATGATGTGGCCACAGATGCCGCGAAGCAGGAGAAGTTTATGGAAGGGTTGAATGATGAGATGAGTATGCAGTTGATGGTGGCAACCTTCAACAACTACCAGGAGTTGGTAGATAAGGCTCTTATGATTGAAGGGAAACAGCAGCAGATTGAGAGCCGTAAGAGGAAGTATGGACAAGGGAAGTATAACTCAGGAGCTCAGCAGAAGCCTCGCTTAACCCCGAATTCGGGAGGACTTGTTCATAACCATGGAGGTCACACCCACACTGGAGGAGGATCGCATAACCACAATGGTGGTAAGAATGGAAATGGGAACGGAGCTAACAACAATCAGAATCGCTCCAATCCAGCCACACCCGCCAAGAGAGACCTAAGTCAAGTTACTTGCTTTAAGTGTGGGAAGACTGGGCACTATGCCAATGATTACCCTGAAGGAAGGAATGGAAATGGAAACGGGAGCGACGGGAAGAAGCCTAATCCATTCAACAAAGGAAAAATGACCACGTTAACATGGAGGAGGTTGAAGAACAGCCAGACACGGTAATAGGTAAGTTTTTGATTAAGTCATTTACCCCTCTTATTCTTTTCGATACTGGTGCATCGCATTCATACATATCAAGGGGATTCGTGGATAAGTTTAACCTACCAACCCAAACCCCGAGGACCCCTCTTTTAGTGAGCTCGCTTGGAGCAGAGTATATGGCTAGCCGATGGTGCAACCAGATACCCCTAACCATTGGGACGCATGTTTTTCCGTCTGACCTAATTATCTTGGAGTCACAAGGATTGGATGTGATATTAGGTATGGACTGGAGGTCAAAGTATGGAGGAAGTATTGACGGTGCTAGTAAGTCAATTTATCTCACCACCCCGGAGGGGAAAAGGATTAAGTACGTATCGAGGCATGTGCCTAGGAGGACCCAAGTAAATGCCCTCACAGGAGTTGTGCGGGAGGAAGTGCCTGTAGTAAAGGATTACCCGGATGTCTTTCCAGAAGAGTTACCAGGCATGCCACCAGATCGAGACATTGAGTTTTTGATAGAGCTATTGCCAGGTACAGTGCCAATATCCAAGAGACCCTATCGGATGCCCGCGAATGATCTGGAGGAAATTAAGAAACAGATCAAGGAGTTGTTGGAGAAAGGTTATATTCGAAGGAGTTCATCACCTTGGGGAGCCCCAGTACTTTTGGTCGAGAAGAAGGATAAATCCCTGAGGATGGTTGTTGATTATCGGGCCTTGAATGAAGTAACGATTAAGAACAAGTATCCACTACCAATGATCAATGATCTGTTTGATCAGCTGCAAGGAGCTAAGGTGTTTTCGAAGATTGATCTACGATCAGGATACCATCAGTTGAAGATCCGAGAGAAGGATATACCAAAGACAGCGTTCACTACGCGGTATGGATTATACGAGTATACGGTCATGTCGTTTGGACTAACAAACGCCCCTGCCTATTTCATGAGTATGATGAACAAATTGTTAATGGAGTATTTGGACAAATTTGTTGTGGTGTTTATCGATGATATTATGGTATACTCGAAGAATGAAGAGGAGCACAAAGAGCATTTGCGATTAGTTCTCGAGAAACTCAGGGAACACCAGTTATACGCCAAGTTCAGCAAGTGCGAATTTTGGTTGAAGGAAGTTGGATTTCTTGGGCATGTTATATCAGGAGAAGGTATAGCAGTAGACCCCAGCAAAGTTCAGTCGGTCACAGAATGGTTGGCACCCACTTCAGTTGGCGAGATCCGCAGTTTCCTTGGACTTGCGGGATATTATCGGAGATTCATTGAGAATTTTTCCAAGCTTGCAAAGCCAATGACTGGACTATGGAAGAAGGATACTAAGTTTAAATGGATAGAAGATTGCGAGGCAAGTTTTCAGGAGTTGAAGAAACGTTTGACTACAGCCCTAGTGCTAACATTGCCAGATATACAGAAGGAGTTTCAAGTGTATTGCGACACCTCACGCTTGGGACTGGGATGTGTGCTTATGCAGGGCGGAAAAGTTTTTTTGTATGCCTCACGACAACTGAAGCCCCATGAGTTGAACTATCCATGCATGATTTGGAGTTAGCAGCCGTAGTGCATGCATTAAATACTTAGAGACATTACCTTATTGGAAACCATTGTGATGTGTACACGGATCATAAGAGTTTGAAGTATATTTTCACGCAAAAGGAGCTGAACCTTAGACAGAGGAGATGGTTGGAACTTATGAAGGATTATGATATGAAGTTACACTATCATCCGGGAAAGGCCAATGTTGTAGCAGACGCTTTGAGCCAGAAGAGTTATGCCAATATACTTGAAAGTAGGGGATTGCCAAAGGAGTTAGCCGAGGATATCATGGAACTTCGATTGGAGATTGTTCCAAGAGGTATCGTTGCAACAATGGAGGTTCAGTCGACCTTGTTGAACAAAATTTGAGAAGCTCAGAAGGAGGACAAAGAGATTGCTGAGATAAAAGAGAAGATGAGCAAAGGAAAGGCCAAAGGATTTCGCGAGGATGAGCACGATACCTTATGGTTTGAGGACCGAGTTTATTTGCCCAATAACCCAGAGATCAGGAAGTTAATACTTCAGGAGGCTCATGACTCACCATAGTCGATACACCCCGGAAACACCAAGATGTATTTGGATTTAAAGGATCATTTCTGGTGGACTGGTATGAAGAAGGATATATCTGAGTATGTAGCCGTATGTGATGTATGTCAGAGAGTGAAGGCAGAGCATCAGAAGCCAGCAGGACTGTTATAGCCTATGCCGATACCCGAATGGAAGTGGGATAAACTTGGCATGGATTTTATCACCGGGCTACCCAGGACCAAGGCAGGATATGACTCAATATGGGTAGTAGTGGATCGTTTGACTAAAGTGGCTCACTTTATCCTAGTGAAAACCACCTAGACAAGTTCAAGGTTGTCCAAGATATATATGTCCAGGATCATATGTCTGCATGGAGTTCCGAGGAGCATTGTATCAGATAGAGGGACACAGTTTACTTCAAAGTTTTGGCATCAGTTACACCAGACCTTGGGTACGAGATTGGAGTTTAGTACATCATTCCACCCGCAGATAGATGGACAGACCGAGAGAGTCAACCAGATACTGGAAGATATGTTGAGAGCCTGTGCTCTAGATTATGGATCTAGTTGGGATGACAATTTGCCTTATGCAGAGTTCTCATACAACAATAGCTACCAAGCCAGTTTGAAGATGGCACCGTTTGAAGCTCTGTATGGACGCAGATGCAGAACACCATTGATGTGGGATGAGGTAGGAGACCGACAGCTGTTTGGACCGGACTTGATCAAAGAGTCTGAGGAGAAGGTTAAGTTGATTCGGGATAGACTGAAGGTAGCTCAGTCCAGGCAGAAAAGTTATGCAGACTCGAAACGCAAGGAGGTAACTTATGAAATTGGAAAAAGAGCATATCTGTGAGTATCACCCTTGCGAGGAGTGAAACGTTTTAGAGTTAAGGGAAAACTAGCTCCGAGATTTGTAGGACCGTATCGTGTTTTGGAACGGATGGGAGAAGTTGCCTACAAGATGGAATTACCTGAAAGACTGTCAGGAGTTCACGATGTGTTCCACGTCTCACAACTGAAGAAGTGTCATGCTGAGATGGCCGATATACCGTTAAGAGATACAGTACCCTTGGAGGCAATTCAGCTAGACAGTGATTTGACTTATGAGGAGAAGCCAGTGAAGATTCTTGAGTTTGCCAGCCGAGTCATTCGCAGCAAGGTTATCAAGTTTTGCAAAGTTCCATGGAGCCACCATACCGAGGATGAAGCCACCTAGGAACGAGAGGATGATCTTCGCAAGGACCACCCGCACCTATTTTCTGACCAACCCGAATCTCGAGGGCGAGATTCATTTTAAGGGGGGTAGGTTTGTAACATCCCAAATTTTCAATTTGGAATGTTATACATAGGTCATCCATGCAAATCATATTTTATATCTTTTCCGCTCCGCAATCCTCGAAATCCTAAGCAACTCAAGGACCCTCGGAGAGATTTGGGAATTTGCCCGGTTTTCATATTTGATTTCCTATCAAATAGTGAAATGAGGATTTTTGATTTTAATTATTTTTCTTCCCGAAAAATATTTCTTATAAAAATACATGAGAGGAGATAAAATGACTTCTCCAAAATAAATGAAATATTGGAGGAAAAATGTTAAAATCATTTGTTGGATATTTTTTAGTTTATTTGGATTTTATTTGCATTAGAAAAATTGCACACTTTCAAAATTGCATTTTAGGGGCCAAGAAAATGTCCATCTCGTTCTAAATATTTTATTTAGACGGTGAAAATTTGTTTTGGTATTTTTAGGTTTTTATTTTATTTTCTAGGATTTTATTTCTGCCGGCGAAATTATTTAAAAAAAAACTTCCCCGCGCCCGACTGGGTTGAAGCCCAGCCGAGCCAGGTCGGCCCGCCCGTGCCACCGCCTCCTCGTCCTGTGCCGCCGCCGGACTCGGGAGAGTTTGAGCCGCCGCCGCCGCCCGACCCCCTCCCCAAGTCGGAGCCCCCCCTTTTAAATACCACCCCGGGGCCCCCCTGGAGCCCCAGGTCGTTGTCGTGCAGCTCAGCTATGCCGTTGGAGTTGATGGACTCACTTTATCTTCCAAGCCTTCCGCTGTTATCGCATTAGATGGCCTTAAGCCATATTATTGTAATAAGTTCTCTTTTGAGACATTCGATGTAATAATTGTGTGATTGCTACTCTGTTATAAATCCTTCGAGTACTGTGTGTGTCAGCATTACTGATCCAGGGATGACACTAAGGCACAGAGACTTGACCGTTTGAGGTCGGGTCGCTACAATAGAGGAAGTCTTCAGTCAATGTCTTCAAGCAGTAATGATCAGGTACATCAACACATAATTGAGGAAATGAAAGGGTTGAGGAAATAGAACCAGTAGGCTTGGTGAAGACAATGATTTGTTCGACCAGTTCCAACTGTTGTGATAGTTGTACGTCTGGTTGGAGCGGCTGAGTATTTAAACTCGAGGACACACAGTCCCGAACACACAGTCCTCACCGTATTCTCCTTGAGCTAAGATCACGCAAATCTCGCCCAACAGTAGTGGTAAGTCTTCACAGGTGACTTCCAAACCTTCATAGACTAGGTCACTCAGCAATCCACAATTCCTCTTGGATGCTCAGACCATGACGCCTAACCGTCTGGAGGATACACAGTCCTCAAAGGTAACAAGTGTCGGTTCCACACAGGAACAATCTCTTCAGTGATGCTCAATCACTTTGGGGTTTCTAGGTTTGGGTTTGGGATTTGGGTTTTCCTCACTCGATGATTTTCGCTCAAAGTCCTCGGAGTATGGGATGCTCTCAGATGACAAGTGTTAGTTTCTCTCAGAGCAGCCAACCAGCTAGTGGTTGTAGGGGGCGGCTATTTATAGCCTAGGGAGCAGCCCGACATGATAAGACATAAATGCCCTTGGCAGATATGACCGTTAGGTGGTAGATATTTGGGAACGGCTAGCGCGCGGCTCAGCAACGGTCGGATATTTTGAGGTTCAAATTCCTCAGGGCTATCATGTTCTGTGTAGGCAATCCGCACTGGCGAATTCCTAACTCCTCAGTCAGAAAAAATTCCTCAAAGACCAGAAGATCTCCGTCTCTGTCACTGAAGAAACTGACTGAACTGATATGAGATTTCCAATGGCTTCACTCGAAGGATTGGTTAGGTGTAGGATTTTGAGATGAGCATCACTTGGAAATCTGTTTCCTTAGTATTACCTCGACCCCCTTTAACAGTACGGTGTTTCCTATGACTCAAGAAAGAGAAAATGAAACTACGAAAACAAAAGTCTTCACGCTTCAGATTCCTCGCATGAATATCGAGTCTTCATGGTCACACCAATTTATTCACTTTCAAAGTCTTCAGGAGAACCAAAGTCTTCAGCCAAAGACATTCATTTTTAGGGGTCGACTTTCATTGTAAATATCAAACTTCTCATTGACTTATAGAGCCTCTGTACACACACAAACATATTAGTCCCTTAACCTATAAGACTTCAATACACCAAAATCACTAAGAGGCACTAGATGCACTTACAGAATGCCTCCGGTGGTGTACCGGGATGTGCAATGATCTAGCATAGCAAAGATATCAAAAAATGGACAAGCCATGAAACATCATGCTAGCTATCTCACGATCATGCAAAGCAATATGACAACGAATGCTCAAGTCATGTATATGATGAGGATGGAAGTTGCATGGCAATATATCTCGGAATGGCTATGGAAATGCCATAATAGGTTGGTATGGTGGCTGTTTTGAGGAAGATATAAGGAGGCTTATGTGTGATAGAGCGTATCTTATCACGAGGTTTCGATGCACCAGCGAAGTTTGCACCAACTCTCAAGGTGAGAAAGGGCAATGCACAGTACCGAAGAGGATAGCAATGATGGAAGGGTGAGAGTGCGTATA
Source organism: Triticum dicoccoides (assembly GCF_002162155.2). Lineage (NCBI taxonomy): Eukaryota > Viridiplantae > Streptophyta > Magnoliopsida > Poales > Poaceae > Triticum > Triticum dicoccoides. The sequence goes on from NC_041383.1 coordinate 18,261,012, forward strand.
ATCCATGGACTCAACATTAGTCATAAAGAACTCACATATTTATTCCAAAAAATTATTAGCCATCGAAACAAAGTACTACATGCATGCTCCTAGGGGAAGGGTTGGTAGGAGTTAACCCATCACGCGATCCCGACCTCCACACAAAGGATGACAATCAAAAAAATAAATCATGCTCCGACTTCATCACATAATGGTTCATCATACGTGCATGCTTAGGGAATCACAAACCTCAACACAAGTATTTCTACTAATCCACAATTACTCACTAGCGTAAGTCTAATATCACCATCTTTATATCGCAAAACTATTGCAAGGACTCAAACATATCATATTCAGTGATCTACAAGTTTATGTAGGATTTTATGCCTAACCATGTGAATGACCAATTCCTGTCAACTCTCTAAATAGATATAAGTGAAGCAAGAGAGTTTAATTCTTTCTACAAAAGATATGCCCACGCTCTAACAAATATAAGTGAAGCAAAAGAGCATTCTACAAATGGAGGTTTTCTATGCGAAGAGAAACATGCAATCCAAACTTCAAATGATATAAGTGAAGCACATGAAGCATTCTATAAAGCCATACTCAAAAGATTTAAGTGAGGTGCAATGAGCATTCTATAAATCAACCATGGACTATCTCATACCAGCATGGTGCATAAAATAAAAGTGAAAACTAAATGCAAAAGACGCTGCAAGATTTGCACATATTGCAGGAACAAAACGAATCCGAAAACATACTGATACTTGTTGAAGAAAGATGGGATGCCTTCCGGGGAATCCCCAAGCTTAGACGCTTGAGTATCCTTGAATATTTACTTGGGGTGCCTTGGGCATCCCCAAGCTTGAGCTCTTGCCTCTCCTCCTTCTCCTCGCATCGAGACCTCCTCGATCTTCGAACACTTCATCCACACAAAACTTAACCAAACTTTTGGTGGTGGGGTTAGTGAATATGGAAATGAAAACCCATCATGTACTTCTGTAACATTATTGTATAATTATAAACAAACATTACCCACTGTATTCTATCACAATTCTATGGCCCCAAGCGAGAATTCAAACATACGCAAATAATGAAACTATAACAGCAATCTGTGAAAATAGGATAGTCTATAAAGATTAGAACATCCACCATACTTATGTAACCCAAAAAATTCTAATTTTTTTAGGAAAAATAAACAATTTGTATAGAAAGACAGTGCAAAAAAGTTTCAGAACCGTTTGATGTTCCAGTAAAAAAATCGCGCACTACAGCCAAAGTTTCTGTTTTTCACCGCACAAACCAACAAGCAATGTAAACATCCTAAAGGAAAACCTTGGCACATTATTTTTATAATACAATGGAATTGTACAAGGGGGTAATTATTTTTGTTGAAAAGTTTCTGTAATTAAGATTCACAAAGTTTCCGTGAGTATGAACAAAGTTCAAGGAGCTCTCCCACTTCAACAATGCTTGTCTCTCTCTCTTTCACTTTCCTTCTTTCAAAAGTTTTGGGTTCCCCTCTTACTTCTTTTGTTTTAAAACTTTATAAAAGCACTCAACAGAAATAAACGAATCTCTAAAACTTCCGGGTTGTCTCCCTGGAAGCACTTTCTTTAAAGCCATTAAGCTAGGCATATAGTGCTCAAGTAATGGATCCACCCGGATCCCAATGTATATCAAAGCCAATTTTAATTAACAATGATTTGTAATTTTAGTAGTGAGAACAAAGTAACATATATCATGTAATGACGAAGTCTAACTCTCTTCCTATGCATCGGCATGTCATAAAAGAACAATTCATGCACACAAAGTAAAGGCCAATGCATAGTATAAAAAGTTTCTTGCAATTTTATCGTATTGGAAACACAGAGAGACGGAGATGTAGTTTCTCTCTCATAATAATTGCAAGTAGGAGTAGCAAGCACATGCGTATTATATTTATCAAAATCATTATGTGCAATGGTAAAAGGCAACCCATCAATATAATCCTTAATAAGCACAAACTTCTCCGATATAGTGTAGTTAGGAGAATTAAAAAAGATATTAGGACTATCATGCGTGGGTGCAATAGAAACAATTTCATTCTTAACGTAAGGAACTATAGCAAGTTCATCTCCATAAGCATCATTCATATTGGCATCATGGCCACAAGCATAGCAAGCATCAAGTTCATCAAAAAGGGGTATTTCAAATGAATCAATGGGATCATAGCAATTATCATAGCATTCATCCTCAAGTAAGAACGAAGGGACATTAAACAATGTCTGATTTGGAGGGTTACTGTCATTAGAAGGTGGGCATGGGTAGCTAATCCGCTCTTCCTCCTTTTGTTCTTCGCTCTCCTCCTCATCTTTTTCATCCAATGAGCTCATAGTCTCGGCAATTTCTTCTTCCATAGATTCCTGTAAAATATTAGTCTCTTCTTGGACAGCGGAGACTTTCTCAATAAATGCATCAATATCGGCATTATATTCATAATTCTCATAGCAATATTTAAGTATAGCAAAATTTTCAGGCCTATAAATATCATCATCAAAATATTCATGCTTTTCAAACAAAGATTCAATTTCATAAGCAGCCTTAAAAGCAAAAAATTCTTCTATTCGTTCCACATCATAGTAATCATATATACCGTTAGCATAAGAAGCCAAGGTTTCATTATCACTAAATCTTCATGAAAAGGGAAGGTGTTGAGCCTTCATCCTAGAGAAACAAGTATAATCATATCTCAAGCATAGTTGCCGAGCATACCAATGCAACATATGAATTTGATCCCATAATAGTTTCCCTTTTTGAGTCAAGCGATAATCCCTAAAGTATTCACGTTGATCCACCGTGCCTCCCATAATATAATTGAATGGGGTTTTCTCAGGATTATTAAAGTAGTGCATAATATCTTTCACATAATGAGCATCGAGGGTTTTAGGAGGTTCCCCATCTCCATGAGTAGCAAGTACCCCTATTTTTTTGGTATTTCGTGTTCCATATCCATAACTAAAGATAGAAAACAACTTATAATAGAAAATAAAAACTACTTAGTGATAAAGGAAACAAGCACACATGAAAATATTCAACCCACGCTATCGCTCCCCGGCAACGGCGCCAGAAAAAGGTCTTGATAACCCACAAGTACAGGGGATCAATTGTAGCCTCTTTCGATAAGTAAGAGTGTCGTATCCAACGGGGAGCTAAAGATAGAACAAATATTCCCTCAAGTTCTATCGACCACTGATACAACTCTACGCACGCTTAACGTTCGCTTTACCTAAAACAAGTATGAAAGTAGAAGGACTTTATAGGTGTTGTTGGATAGGTTTGCAAGAATATAAAGAGAACGTAAATAAAAACTGGGGACTGTTTAGATAAAGAAGCAATAAAGTTAGTATAGCGAGTGTGAAAAGTGGTTGTAGGATCGAGTTGCAAAATTGTCCCTAAGCAATTGACTACTTTACTAGACCGATAGCAAGTTTTATGTGGGAGAGGCCACTGCTAGCATGTCATCCCTGACTTGGAATTCTATGCACTTATGATTGGAACTATTAGCAAGCATCCGCAACTACTAACGTTCATTAAGGTAAAACCCAACCATAGCATTAAGATATATTGGTCCCCCTTCAATCCCGTATGCATCAATTTCTATGCTAGGTTGAAGCTTCTGTCACTCTTGCCCTCCAATACATAGTCCTATCAACATACAACTAACCCTATGGTGTGATCCATGCGCGTGCTCATATGATGGGCACCAAAGGACAACAACATAACCACAAGCAAATTAAACCAATCATAGCAATTCACCAATTACCGATAGGATAACGAAAATCTACCCAGACATCATAGGATGGCAACACATCATTGGATAATAATATGAAGCATAAAGCACCATGTTTAGGTAGAGGGTACAGCGGGTTGCGGGAGAGTGGACTGTTGTAGATAGATGGGGGAAGATGACGGAGATGTTGGTGAAGATACAGAGGTGTTGGTGTAGATCACGATGATGATGATGGCCCCGGCGGCGTTCCAGCGCCACCATGAGAGAGGGGGAGAGAGCCCCCCCCCCTTCTTCTTCTTCTTCTTCTTTGACCTCTCCCTAGATGGGAGAAGGGTTTCCCCTCTGTTCCATGGTCTCCATGGCGTGGGAGGGGCGAGAGCCCCTCCGATATTGGATCTGTCTCTCTGTTTCTGCGTTCCTGATTCTGCCCTTTCACTGTTTCTTATATTCCCGGAGATCCATAACTCCGATTGGATTGAAACTTTAAACATGATTTTTCTCCGGATATTAGCTTTCTTGCGGCGAAAGAAGGGCAACAACTGCCTTATGGGGTGTCCACGAGGGTCAGGGGCGCGCCCCTTGCCTCATGGGCCCCTCGAGCATCGTCTCGCGTTGATTCCACTTCTCAAAATTCAGATATATTCCAAGAAAATCTCCGTCCGTTTTTATCCCGCTTGGACTCCGTTTGACATGGATTTTCTGTGAAACAAAAAAACATGCAACAAACAGGAACTGGCACTGGGCACTGGATCAATATGTTAGTCCCAAAAATAGTATAAAAAGTTGCCAAAATTATGTAAGAGTTGTAGAATATTGGCATGGAACAATAAAAAACTATAGATACGACGGAGACGTATCATACATCAATATATATTATTTCCAATAAGTCGGTAGCTCGTTCCATTGTTCTGGAGAACGAAGTTTTAGTCATCTTGCCCATGACGCATGGTTCGCAAGCACCAAGTGATTCATAATCAAGTGATTCCAAAAGCCCATCAGTATGGAGTTTCTTCATTCGCTTTACACCAATATGACCTAAACAGCAGTGCCACAAATAAGTTGCACTATCATTATCAACTTTGCATCTTTTGGCTTCAATATTATGAACATGTGTATCTCCACGATCGAGATTCAATAAAAATAGACCACTCAACAAGGGTGCATGACCATAAAAGATATTACTCATATAAATATAACAACTATTATTCTCTGATTTAAATGAATAACCGCCTCGCATTAAAAAAGATCCAGATATAATGTTCATGCTCAATGCTGGCACCAAATAACAATTATTCAGGTCTAAAACTAATCCCGAAGGTAGATGTGGAGGTAGCATGCCGACGGCGATCACATTGACCTTGGAACCATTCCCGACTCGAATTGTCACCTCGTCCTTAGCCAATCTTCTTTTGATCTGTAGCCCCTGTTTCGAGTTGCAAATATGAGCAACAGAACTAGTATCAAATACCTAGGCGCTACTACTAGCATTAGTAAGATACACATCAATAACATGTATATCAAATATACCTTTCACTTTGCATCCTTCTTATCCGCCTAATACTTGGGGTAGTTCCGCTTCTAGTGACCAGTCCCTTTGCAATAGAAGCACTCAGTTTCAGGCTTAGGTCTAGACTTGGGCTTCTTCCCTTGAGCAGCAACATGCTTGCCGTTCTTTTTGAAGTTACCCTTCTTCCCTTTGCCCTTTTTCTTGAAACTAGTGGTCTTTTTAACCATCAACACTTGATGCTCCTTCTTGATTTCTACCTCCACAGCCTTTAGCATTGCGAAGAGCTCGGGAATCGTTTTCGTCATCCTTTGCATATTATAGTTCATCACGAAGTCTTTATAGCTTGGTGGCAGTGATTGAAGAACTCTGTCAATGACACTATCATCAGGAAGATTAACTCCCAGCTGAGTCAAGTGGTTATGATACCCAGACATTTTGAGTATAAGTTCACTGACAGAACTATTCTCCTCCATCTTGCAGCTATAGAACTTGCTGGAGACTTCATATCTCTCAACTCGGGCATTTGCTTCAAATATTAACTTCAACTCTTGGAACATATCATATGCCCCATGATGTTCAAAACGTCTTTGAAGTCTTGATTCTAAGCCGTAAAGCATGGCACACTGAACTATCGAGTAGTCATCAATACGCGCTTGCCAGGCATTCACAATCTCTGCAGTTGCTGGCACAGGTGGTACACCTAGCGGTGCTTCCAGGACGTAATTCTTCTATGCAGCAATGAGGATAATCCTCAAGTTACGGACCCAGTCCGTGTAATTTCTACCATCATCTTTCAACTTAGCTTTCTCTAGGAAGACATTAAAATTCAAAGGGACGGTAGCACAGGCCATTGATCTACACCAACATAGACATGCAAAAACTATCAGGACTAAGTTCATGATAAATTAAAGTTCAATTAATCATATTACTTAAGAACTCCCACTTAGATAGACATCCCTCTAATCATCTAAATGATCACGTGATCCAAATCAACTAAACCATGCCCGATCATCACGTGAGGTGGAGTAGTTTTCAATGGTGAACATCACTATGTTGATCACATCTACTATATGATTCACGATCGATCTTTCGGTCTCAGTGTTCCGAGGCCATATCTGCATATGCTAGGCTCGTCAAGTTTAACCCGAGTATTCTACACGTGCCAAACTGGCTTGCACCTGTTGTATGTGAACGTAGAGCTTATCACACCCGATCATCACGTGGTGTCTCGGCACGATGAACTTTAGCAACGTTGCATACTCAGGGAGAATACATATACCTTGAAATTTAGTAAGGGATCATCTTATAATGCTACCGCTGTACTAAGCAAAATAAGATGCATAAAAAGATAAACATCACATGCAATCAAAATATGTGACATGATATGGCCATCATCATCTTGTGCTCATGATCTCCATCACTGAAGCATCATCATGTTCTCCATCGTCACCGCCTTGACAACTTGATCTCCATCGTAGCATCGTTGTCGTCTCACCAACTATTGCTACTACGACTATCGCTACCGCTTAGTGATAAAGTAAAGCAATTACATGGAGATTGCATTTCATATAATAAAGCGACAACCATATGTCTCCTGCCAGTTGCCAATAACTCTGTTACAAAACATGATCATCTCATACAACAATTTATATCACGTCATGTCTTGACCATATCACATCACATCAAGCCCTCCAAAAACAAGTTAGACGTCCTCTACTTTGTTGTTGCAACTTTTACGTGGCTGCTACAGGCTTCTAGCAAGAACCGTTCTTAAATAAGCATCAAAACCACAACGATTTTTCGTCAAGTGTGTTGTTTTAACCTTCAACAAGGACCGGCGTAGTCAAACTCGATTCAACTAAAGTTGGAGAAACAGACACCCGCCAGCCACCTATGTGCAAAAGCACATCGGTAGAACCAGTCTCATGAACGCGGTCATGTAATGTCGGTCCGGGCCGCTTCATCCAACAATACCACCGAAACAAAGTAAGACATTGGTGGTAAGTAGTATGACTATTATCGCCCGCAACTCTTTGTGTTCTACTCGTGCATAAAACATCTATGCATAGATCTGGTTCAGATGACACTGTTGGGAACGTAGTAATTCAAAATTTTCCTATGATCACGCAAGATCTATCTAGGAGATGCATAGCAACGAGAGGGGAGAGTGTGTCTACGTACCCTCGTAGACTGAAAGCGGAAGCGTTAAGTAACGCGGTTGATGTAGTCGAACGTCTTCACGATCCAACCGATCCAAGTACCGAACGTACGGCACCTCCTCGTTCAGCACACGTTCAGCCCGATGACGTCCCTCGAGCTCTTGATCCAGTTGAGGATGAGGGAGAGTTCCGTCAGCACGACGGCATGGCGACGATGTTGATCATGTTACTGGCGCAGGGCTTCGCCTAAGCACTACGACGATATGACCGAGGTGTTGAACTGTGGAGGGGGGCACCGCACACGGCTAAGAGAACAACTGTTGTGCTTTTGGGTGCCCCTCTGCCCACGTATATAAAGGAGGGAGGAGGAGGAGGCCGGCCAAGGGGGAGGCGCGCCATGGGCGGAAGTTCTACTAGGACTCCAAACCTAGTAGGATTCTGCCCCCACTTTTCCTACTCCAAGAGGGGGAAGGAGGGGGAGAGGGAGAGGGGAAGGAAAGAGGGGGCCGCGCCCCCTCTCCCTTGTCCAATTCGGACTGCTAAGGGGAGGGGCGCGTGCCACCTTGTGGCCTTCCCTCTCCTACTCCCTTATGGCCCATCTAGGCCCATAACTTCCCCGGGGGGTTCCGGTAACCCCTCGGTTCCCCGAAAAATGACCAAACTCTTCCAAAACCTTTCGGGTGTCCAAACATAGTCTTCCAATATATCAATCTTTATTTATCGACCATTTAGAGACTCCTCGTTATGTCTGTGATCTCATCTGGGACTCCAAACAAACTTCGGTCATCAAAAACACATAACTTATAATACAAATCGTCATCGAACGTTAAGCGTGCGGACCCTATGGGTTTCGAGAACTATGTAGACATGATCGAGACACATCTCCGATCAATAACCAATAGCGAAACCTGGATGCTCATATTGACTCCACAAATTCTACGAAGATCTTTATCGGTCAAACCGCATAACAACATACGTTGTTCCCTTTGTCATCGCTATGTTACTTGCCCGAGATTCGATCGTCGGTATCATCATACTTAGTTCAATCTCGTTACCAGCAAGTCTCTTTACTCTTTATGTAATGCATCATCCCGCAACTAACTCATTAGTCACATTGCTTGCAAGGCTTATAGTGCTGAGCATTACCGAGAGGCCCAGAGATACCTCTCCGAAATACGGAGTGACAAATCCTATTCTCGATCTATGTCAAACCAACAAACACCTTCAGAGACACCTGTAGAGTATCTTTATAATCACCCAGTTACTGTGTGACGTTTGATAGCACACAAGGTGTTCCTCCGGTTTTCGGGAGTTACATAATCTCATAGTGTGAGGAACATGTATAAGTCATAAAGAAAGCAGTAGCAATGAAACTTGTAACGATCATAATGCTAAGCTAACGGATGGGTCTTGTCCATCACATCATTCTCCTAATGATGTGATCATATTCATCAAATGACAACACATGTCTATGGTTAGGAAACATAACCATCTTTGATTAACGAGCTAGTCTACTAGGGGCATACTAGGGACACTATGTTTTGTCTATGTATTCACTCATGTACTAAGTTTCCGGTTAATACAATCTAGCATGAATAATAAGCATTTATCATGATATAAGGAAATATAAATAACAACTTTATTATTGTCTCTAGGGCATATTTCCTTCAGGCATCCATAGACACATGCAACCATGTATTGCATAGCTAGACGTCTTCGTCAATGGTGTAGGTGCCCACTCTTCCTTTTGGTGCATCGACGATACCCTCACCATCCTCATCCACTTCATACTCATGATCATCTTCATGCACTTCATTGGTTTGAGACCAATGATAATTGTTGGAGCCAACAACCATAGTTGACATATATGTGTTATCATTGAAACTACAAAGTATGATAGAAGAAAAGTAAGCTATCCATATGTATACATTTATGTAAAAACAACAACAAAATAAGGGGGGGCGAAATCATACCTTGTGGGCATTTCATGAAACACCTTGTGCGCATCAGCCGCCATCACAACAAATTGCGAGCTCTCCGGTGGTGCTTCGGTCGACGGAGGCACGGCCGGACGCGCTGCAAGTTTCTTCTTCTTCCGCCGCCTAGAAAAGCCGTCCGCTTTGTTCTTTTTTCGGGACGATGTTGCCGCCGCCGCATCGGTCACTTGGAGATGGAGGCCCGTGGCTTCACGGCATGCACAGATGGAGGCCCGCCACCGCCGTTCTTCTCTAACAAGCCAAAGGCACTTCCGAGGAATTTATGTTTTTTTCTCCTGGTTGGCAGCATGCACAGACGAAAGTAAGGCCAAACTAGGTGATGTCTAAAAGGTTCTTTCCTATTTTAAAAAACCCAAAATGCCTTTTATTTCTCAATCATTAAACCCGATTGTAAATTCGTTTTCACTACTAAATCTGTGTCAACAAGGTCCTCAAAGTTAGATCTCATGTTAGTATGTTTCGTCAATTTCTTTTGGGTTAAAAGTTATCAAGGTGCGGTATGTGGGTTATTAACCTGCTCGCATAATAGTTACCAGCCACCTCCCCCTTCTTCCTTAACCTTTGCTTCACACATCGCTCGTGCTGTAGTACGGACGCGGTCGCGCGATTGGACTTATCCAGGTATGGCGGGACCTTGAGCCTCTCCATGGGCTCCAATGGATCCATGCCAGCGGGGGCAGAGGATAGAACAGGCGCAAGCTAAGGTGATCGGGTGGGAGCGTCGAGGACGGGTGTGAGAAAGAGAGAGGAGGGATTATGAAATTGTGCGTGTATTGACTTGATTTTGGGTTGGTCCGGACTGTCGGAGTCTGATGTGGCGGACCCCTATACTCCCTTGGAGCTCCCACCGGTTTGGGACCGATCAATGGGATTTCAATGTCCGGACCAGTCCAAACCGATTTAATGATACACTGGATGGCTAAAAGTGCCGGGAAGGTTCAATCTAAGCACTTATGGAGGTCTTGATGATCCGCGATTGCCCACACATCCGCGGGCGTTTTGATGATTTGCATTGAAGATGTCGTTTATGAATATGTGTTGCTGTTGTGTACTGCTTCATTTTCATTTACTCTGCATATTAGTTGTGGTCAAAGTCAAACTTTGTAATCTTTGACAAAGTTTATAGATAAAACTATCAACATATACAATAACAAATCAATACAATTAGATTCATTGTGGAATATACTTTCCCATCATATAAATTTGCTATTGTAATTAAGATGATGCGTCAGTACAGTTCTGAAGATGCAGTTGTGGTAGTTGGCAGCCGCCGCTGCTGAGAGCGCGCCTGATTGGTGTGTGCCCCATACCCAGTAGTGGCTTGGTTGGGGAATCAGGTCTTAGATGTTAGGCTTGGCTGCGAGGTCTGTGGTATTAGGCCCGGATTATCAACATACCTTCGTCAACTGGATAGGAGAAGCGAGAAATATTGTCTAGACGGTGGCTTGGGACTTACTGTTGTATCTCTTTGTAATGTCTTTTATGAATCTATATCTATATCTATATCTATACCTACTAATAAAGCAAAGTGTGTTTCTCCAACTTTTTCATCCGTTCACCATCGAAAAGATTTTTCTATCCGAGGTGATACTAAATTTTTGTGCATCTATCCACTAGAAAATAAAAAGGCATTATCTAGAATTCAGTAATTGGCCCATGTTCGCTCCGGCCCAACGACCCACTTATTATTGTCCACGCAGGTGGGAAGACCTTATTTCTCGCATGGAGCGATAAATAGATGAAGCTACCCACAGTGCGCCTAAGACTGGACCGGCCTGTTTCCCCTTTTTCGTTGTTCTATTTTTATTTTTATTTTTCTGATCCTTTCTCTTTCTCTTTTATATTTATCTTTCATTTTTCTCCTTCTTTAATTTTATTTTTTCTGTGAAGTAAAAATTTACAAAAATATTCAGAAATTTATTTTTTGTTCAAATGTTAAAAATGGTCAGAACTCCAATTTTTTCTTGCTTTGAAAATTTTCAAAACTTTTAAAAATTCATGTTTCAAATTTTCTCTACATAGAAGAAATGTTCTCATTTAAAAAAAATACCTACTAATAAAGCAAGGTGTGTTTCTCCAACTTTTTCATCCATTCACCGTCGAAAAGATTTTTCTATCCGAGATGGTACTAAATTTTTGTGCATCTATCCACTAGAAAATAAAAAGGCATTATCTAGAATTCTGTAATTGGCCCATGTTCGCTCCGGCCCAATGAAGCAAGCCCACTTATTATTGTCCAGGCAGGTGGGAAGACCTTATTTCTCGCATGGAGGGATAAATAGTTGAAGCTACCCACAGTGCGCCTAAGACTGGACCGGCCCGTTTCCCCTTTTTCGTTGTTCTATTTTTATTTTTATTTTTCTGATCCTTTCTCTTTCTCTTTTATATTTATCTTTCCTTTTTCTCCTACTTTAATTTTATTTATTTTTGTGAAGTAAAAAATTACAAAAATATTCAGAATTTTATTTTTTGTTCAAATGTTAAAAAATGGTCAGAACTCCAAAATTTTCCTGCTTTGAAAAATTTCAAAACTTTTAAAAATTCATGTTTTAATTTTTCTCAACATAGAAAAAATAATATGTTGTTTGGCTTTAGTTAGAGCAAAATTATGGGCACTGGAGCACCAAAAAAATAAAAGAGAATAAACAATCAAAAAGAAGGGACAGTCATGCCTGATTATGCTAATGAAACGGGATTTATGCGTTGCAATTAATATTCCACCCGGTTACGCCATCGTAGGGTAGAGTGGTCGAAGTGACTGTGTCCCGAAGGTTGCCAAGCAGCCACCAAATGAAGAGGCATGCACACCCCCGAGATGGAGGCGGACCTGAAGGAATACATGCATGAGTTGGGTGCTCGCCACCACGCCGACCAACCCCACCATTATCAAGATTTTACATGTCAAACATGTCTAGCAAGAAGACCATAACTACTTGCTCTGTCGCCTACCATTGTGGAGACACTTTTCTTGATGACACATCAATAATCTTTCAAGTTGCTTCTCGCAAAAAAAAATCTCTCCCGTTGCAATGCACGGGCATATGTGCTAGTAATTAATAAAGTGACTGCATGTATCGCCCAGATGCAGAGGCCGGGGGTCTTTCTCCTTTTCAAAAAAAAATGTTCATATTATTTTCAATAAACTTGGTCAAAATTAATAAAAGTTGATTTTAATTAAATATAATATGCAAAGTAAATAAAAAGGAGGGAGTACATGACTGTGTGGCGTGCTGTGGCATGATTTCACGTGGAGCGCTCCTACACGGACGATAATTGTCAGCCGAAATTTACATGACATGTCATATCGCATCTTTAATGGGCAAGTCTAAACAGCAGCAGACGGTTGGATTAGCCGTCGTCGTGCGAGCGTCGTTCAGCAAAACGTCATCCGAGAAGTACTTCCTTTCACGTGAGACAGCTATGTCGTAAGCAATTCGCAACCCTCAACGCGTACGTGGTAGCTTCTCACCCTTGCTTACCGATGAAGGCTATCTCCTCCGAGTTGAATCGTGAGATTGCTCTTCTCACACATTAACAAAAGATAAAGCGTCAGGTTTCAAAATCAATCCTAGATGGGTCTGATATGTGAAATGTAATCGTCAGAACAAACAAACAAGAGTTCCCGGAAAATAAACAAAGCTGGAGGCCTGTGCGTCCGTCGACGTCGACTCTTGTCATCTCGACCGATTCGGTCTTCGATCAGAGAGGCTTTGCCGCGTCAGATGCTGCGGCGACGAGTCGTCCGAGCGGAGCTGCAAACGCCGATTCACCGTCTCTCATAATTAAGAAGTTGCCTCGGACCAAATGTAATCAAGGAACTAAATTCGGTAGTGCTCCATTAGAATGCTTGCAAGTTTTCTATAGGAAGCTGGTCTGCATAGCCTCTTCTGTAAAGGAATTTGGTTTTTGATTCACAAACGAGTAGAACAACAGTACTAACCGGCTGCCATACATAAAAAGAAAAATCTGGATTTGTACCAGCAGCGTTTTCTTCTCTTTATTAAGTTGGGATTTTTTTTTATTTTTTTTTTGTACTAAGCTGAGTGGGAGATGAAAGTGACCACTGGCATCCGGTGACTTGACCAATGGAGGCTGCCGACCGAGATTTGGGACGCATTTGGCCGAAGAAAGAAAAGAAGTCCAACGACGGGCACGCCGCGACCGTTATTATTAGAAAGAAAGGACAAGAAAAGGAAACAACTCCGGAGTCGCGGTGTGGCATGGCGTTTACCGTTGGGATCCAAAGAGGATCCTGACAAAGGTCGCCGTTGCCGCCGTCTACACTCTGCAGGTCCTTCCCGCCCGGCGGGCCGGGAGACACCACTCGGAAGGGAGCTGCTTCTGCGACGACGGCAACAAAGCACGCCGGGCTGAACGGAACCATCGCTGGTGTGGTGTGAATGAACCTAATAACTCTAATTCAGGGATCAAGGGAAGCCACGTTTTTTTCTCCTTCAATTAGGAGGTTCCCTGAATTAGGCCTGCTCGAGCCAAGCTTCTGTGATTCTACAATTTCGGTGCATCATACTACAATTTGCATCGCCTGCCGGTGACTTGACACTAGTTTAGCAATATGGGTTGCTAACTGCACAAACGGTAGCACCGCATATAGTATTGACAAGTAGCCTTAAGACGTCGAGGGCTCCAAGCGTCGCTGACATGTAGCAATATCTCAGAATTGTTTGCTTCTCTTTATAGGCGGGTGATTTATGGTGCTAGCTAGTCAAATTTCCTTTCTAGCTCTTGTTCTTTCTAGACTGGCCACCAACTTGTTTATCGGCACGTGCTTTCCGGTACTAGAAACAAGATACGTTTGGGGTAGTACTTTCGTTAGGCCAACTCCACCGCGCAACCCCATCCTGTCCGGTCCCGTCCGTTTGGGTAAAAGAGGCAAACCGGCCAGCCCAGCGTGCGGGAGCAAACGAACTTTTGTCCGTTTTGTGTCCACTTTTGACCCATCCCCGGCCCAAGTTTGCGCCGATTTTGGGGTGAAACGGACAGCGGGCGAACGGGCGAGACGCGCGCGATTGTCCGCCCTTGGCCCGCTTGTCGGTGACACAAAGCATAAC
>NC_041383.1:18276072-18314447 GCF_002162155.2 Triticum dicoccoides
CCCCTTGGCGTCATTTCCCCCCAAACCCTCCGCCGTCCCACTCCCTCCCCCGTCCATGGCCGACGCCCAGCCGAACTCCGGCGGGCTGGCCGTCGACCCACCCGGAATGGCCAAGAAGAAGAAGGGCAAGGTGCCAAGGAAGCCGCGGTCGGAGTGCACGCCGGAGGAGATCGCCAAGTTGGACGCGAAATTGGCGAAGAAGAGGAGCCGGAGGGCGGTCGCCAAGGACAACATCGCCGCGGCCAAGTTCGCCACCGACCGTGCTGCGATTGAGGCCGCGTGACGCAATGCCAAGGTCGAGGAGAAGGAGGCCATCGTCAGCAAAGCGCACGCCCTCCTCATGATGGGCATTTGTCGTCCGACCGCTTTCTCTAGAGCGGTCGTCGGTCCGGTGAGAACAGCCTCGTCGGTCGCTCGGCCTTCGCACTGCCAGTCACCGATATCGCGGACCACGCCAATGTAGCCCAGCTTCCCCCGCCAAGGCACGACGGGCAGACCCGTTTCTCGGGGTCGCCGGACGTGAGCGTGATCGCGCCGTCCACCCCGCGCCCGGCGGCCGTCATCAACCTCAACGTCACCCCTGGGTCCAGCAGCGGCGGCCGGCCCTCCGTCGAGATGCAAAGAAAGCAAGCACGACCGCCGTTTACGGGCACCATGCCGTCCCCCCGCGTCTTGTTCGACGGAATGCCAACACCAACGCCACCGGTCGACGACCCCTACTACGTCCAGTTCATGGAGGAAGTGATCTACGAGGGTGGGCATGTCCCTACCTACGACCCCGAGGAGACCTAAAGTCAGGATGGCCGCGGCTAGTTCACTGTCGATGAAGAGGCCGACGACCGTGCTGACTACGACCATGGTGACTCATGGCATGAGAACGATGACATCTATGTCGAAGGTGATGGTGATGAAGAAGAAGGCAATGACATTGATATTAGTGGCGAGCCGTTGTTCATCGATGAGCTCACCCAAAGAGCGGAAGCGCAAAAGAGGAGGAAGAGCATTCGCACGGGTTCATATACACAAGATGAGGACAAATTGATTTGCCAATGTTGGATGGAGATTAGCCAAGATCCGAGGACGGGCGCGCAACAAAAAGGGCCTAGTTTTTTGGACGAGAGTCCACAAAACTTTTCATGAAAGGAATATGTTTGAGCCCTACCAAATCACAAGCAACCGTGGCATCACCCCGATTCAAAAGAGGTGGTTGTTCATCGAACAAGAGTGCAACAAATATTGCGCCGCATTTGAGAGCGTTGAAGCACGGCCCGTGAGTGGTCTTGGCGTTGGGGACATGGTATGCTCTCCTCATCTTAGGCCTTTCCTTGCTACGGCCAAGTGACTTCGGCCTTGTATATGTTTGCATGTCCAATTCTTGTTGATCTTGTGGTGTAGACATTTCAATCTTTGGAAGCATTCAAGGCCCAGCACAATGACAAGCCATTCACTCTTACGGATTGTTGGACGATCATGAACAATTGTCCTAAATTCAAGGATCAATACCGTGAGCTTCAAAGGAAGAGCGACAAGAAGACGACCAAGTTCGCCGGAGGGGCAAGACCAACTCCAAGGTGGACGACATACGTGATGCCTCATCCATGGCCTTGCATGAGACGTTGCATGGCATGATGTCTCAAAAGTATGTGAGGGATGAGAAGAAGCGGCAAAGCAAGGACGAGCAAATGAAGCAATACCTAGAGCTTCAAAGGAAGAAGCTTAAGATGGAGGAGGCGGCAAGAGACGGAAGATCGACATGGAGGAGGCGGCGCGGCAAAGGTAGCTCGACATCGAGGCCGAGAACGTCAAGGCCAGACAGAGGCAGCTCGACATCGAGGCCACCAATGCCACAACCAAAGCGAAGGAGGTGGCCCTTGCGATCATGAGCGTGGACTTGACCAAGATGAGCGACAAGACGAGGAGCTGGTTCGAGGCCAGGCAGAAGGAGATGTTCGACACCGACGGCCATAACTAGGTCGTCCGATCGACCGTGGTCATTCTTTTGTGGAGGCTGGCATGGGTGCCGCCCGCTGGGCCGCTGGCTGTGTGCCGACGAGAACCTGATTCATTTTGAAGGCTGGCTGTGTTGCCGGCCGCTGGTTGTGTTGCCGACGAACAAAACTATTCATTTTGGAGGCGAGGACGTGTAGGCCGCTGGCTTTGCTGCCGGGCGTGAACTAGGCCTGCCGCTGGTATTTGAAACGTTGTTGTTTGAAAATGTAGACGGACAGGATGGGGTAAAAGGATGCGGCCGCTCGCTGGGCGCACGGCCACCGCATCCCAGGACAGGCTTGGACAGGACCCCATCGCCCTACCCAAACGGACAGAATCCGGGCAAAACGGACGTTCGTTTGGGGTCGCGCGGTGAAGTTGGTCTTACATGATCCACGGACACAGAGGGCCCCTGCTAGCTGTGTATCCTACTGTACTACATACTTTCAGCTCTCTCTGGCGCATCACCAGGCCAACAGATTATCCCCCTCAGGACATGAAAGAAAATCTGCTGATGGCTTAACATATACTCCTTCCATTTTAAAATATAGTGCGTTCTCGGTTTCTGTGCTTCAACTTTGACCATAAATTTAACCACGAGACCAATTGCAGCGGGAGCAAAAAATATATATTTGAAAACTTTTTTTGAGTACGAATTCACTGTTATAATTTTTGCTCCCGTCGCAGTCGGTCTCGTTAGTTAAATTTATGGTCAAAGTTGAACCTCGAAAGCGTGGGCGCTATATTTTGAAATGGAGGGAGCACTACTACTGCTGCCTCCCGTATAAGTCAGATTTCAAATCGATTCTGAACGAGTCTTGAATTACTATACCACTGCTCGTCAGAAAAGAAAAGAATAGAAGAGCCCCCTAATAATAAAGAAAGAAGCGAAGAAAGCTCTGAATGGGGCAAGATTCTCTGTCACCCACACGGACCCGCCACATGTGGTACAACAGACGAGACGCACGCGCACACCGGCAGATATACATTGGCGTCTCCATCATCAGTTGGGGTCGGCGGCGGCTTGGCTTTGCCTACTCCCTCGCCTATTGGTTCCGTAGTCATCAGAGGCTACGGCCTACGGCGACGAGTCAGCCCAGGCACATACAAGTACGTAGTAGTTTATGCAGCGATCTGGCGTGGCGGACGAGTGGCCACGACAGGCCACTTTCCGGAGCGGCTAGCGGCGAGCCGGCCAGCAGGCGTCGGGTTCTGTCCGATGAGTTGATGGCCTGAAACCTGGAGCGGAGAGGAGCACACTTCGGATTTCTACACGGGCGGTGTGTGATAAATCAACCTTTTTTCTGCAACGACGGGTTACAGCAAGTGTGGAATTGACGAAAATCCGATTTGAACGTACGTAGCACGAAAGATACATGGGAATGGAGATGCCATTCCTTCGTTTCTGACCATGAATATACAGTATAACGCAGCCACTAGCTAGAGCAACAACTCCTGCTGCCACCTGGGCCTGGGAGAGAGACTTGAGCGAGTTGCTCTTGCCAGTGTATCCTATATTATCCCCTCTGCCACTTGTACGAGAAAAATCTTGCTATCTGGTCGTTGCGGGTGGCGCCGATGGGCGGACTCATGTGTTCTGTTTCCCTTGTTCGCTTTCATCCAGCTAGACTTGTTGTTTTCACTTCATAAAAAGTCGAGGATTGGACTGGTTGGGGTGGGGTTGAGATCCTCTTCAGTATTGTACGGAGCTGTAGTACGGATGACATGTGGGGCCGGGTCCACATGTAATTGACTGTACTGTACCGTACATTACTGCAGAGGATCCCAACCCGTTGGGATGAGGGGCAGCAGAGGGGGCAAATTTTTGTGTTTTGACCCTTTTCAATTAGCTCTACTAGATTTGGCCTCGATTTGATTTTTTTTTTTTTTTTACATTTGACCCTTTTCCTACCGCCACAAAGCTCGGCGGTAGGTATGCATAGCATACTGCCAGAATCTTTGGCGGTAGGGTACGGCAGCTGCCGTCCCGCCAACGGCCAGATGCTGACCTGGCAGACGCCCTACCGCCAGAGGTCATGGCGGTAGGCTGTCTAACCCTACCGACATGAGCTCCGGCGATAGGGTGTGCAACCCTACCATAAAATATTTGTCGATTCAGGTCTCAGTACTCAGAGCCGTGGAGTGAGGAACCCTATCGCCGGAGTCCTTGGCGGTAGGCTGTGCAACCCTACCGCCAAGGGTCCTGGCGGTAGGGTATGATCATAGTGCATTTCCTGCACACAACTTGTTTTTTGCCTTCAATTTTTTTGCCACAACAATTTATAGACTTAAAAACAACAAGCATATGTATCACAGCTCCATACGAATAATAGTTCATGAAGCCAACATAAAAAGTTTAACATAGCACGCATCCACACATGTAGCACAAAGTTTTACATAGCAGGTTCAACAAATACCAAATAGTTTCACGAAGCCAACATAAAAAGTTTAACTAACTAGTTCGAGGGACTAGTTCAACCGCAGCAACTTCACTTCCTCCTTCCCCTCTTCGAGGTACGGTCCTCGTTGTTCTTTGAATGGTTCTCAACCGCCTTCTTTTTGCGCTGAGGAGGACACACTCTCTGAAACGGGGGTGGGCTTGCCCAATCCCTCTTCGGCACATTCCTCTTCTCAAGCTGGGTTGTCTGAGTTGGTGGAGGTCCGCCATCGTCGTCGTACTCCTCCTCCTCATCGCTTTGTTCCTCTTCTTCCTCTTGTTCATTTTCTGCTCCCTCCTCGTCCTCTTCTTCATCTTCACCTTCTTCGTCCTCATACTCCTC
Source organism: Triticum dicoccoides (assembly GCF_002162155.2). Lineage (NCBI taxonomy): Eukaryota > Viridiplantae > Streptophyta > Magnoliopsida > Poales > Poaceae > Triticum > Triticum dicoccoides. The sequence continues at coordinate 18,280,842 of NC_041383.1, forward strand.
CTCGTCCTCTTCAACCACCCTAGACGACGAGGGGGCATGGCTCGATGAAGCGAGGGTATGCATCGGGGTTGCAGGATCATAAGCACCAGCAGAGCTAGCGCACCCAAGCAGGCCCACCAGCTTGAGACATTTGTTGACGAACTTCTGCAATAAGAATGAAACAAGAACATAATATGGGTCAAATTTATGGTTAAAAACGAAAATGAACTTAAGAAAGAATGTAATTGTAGGAGGCTTGATGTTACCTCCACCGTTACCCTCAACTTGTTCTCACTATCTCGAGTCCCGGGGATAGAACTTGGCGCATCCGAGGCTTCAAAAATGCTTTTGTTCATCTCTGAAGACTACAAAACAATAAATGAGTCACACTCACTAAAGTAGATTTCATGCAACTGTCGGTTGAAAACAGATAAAAACAACTTACCACTCTGTTCATGAGGGGTCCATACTCCATAAATCCGCCTTTTAACTCTCTATTGCTCTCATTGTAGGTGTAAGTGCATCTAGTGCCACCCCTAGTTGGTTTTGGAGTATTGACGGCAAACATGGTTGAGGGACTAATGTGTTTGTGAGAATTGCAGGATAACACAGGTAGTAGTCCCTCATTGATTCGGTTTACCTACCATAGATGACCCCTAAAAATGTGTGAAGACACTGAAGAAAATGGTGGTTCGTGAAGACATTCACGATGAAGATAATGACATGTGAAGATATTCACTTGAAGACTATGGAGCGCGAAGACATAACTGTTTCGTAGTTTCCTTTCTTCTTCATTGAGTCATAGGAACCACTGTACTATTAAGTGGGGTCCAAGTGAACAAAGTCAGAGTGACTGATCTGATGCTCAACCAAATCCTATGTCTTCAAGCAAAGACAATGAGAGCAAATCTTATCCAGAGCTGGATGAGTTAGCTTTGCTTGTAGCCCAAGCCAAGCTGTCACGTGTGTTTGAAATCCGACTGTTGGACACTTGTCGGTTCCTTAATGACCCAGGGTCATTTCAGACAAATCAGGTCGGGTTGCCACTTGGCTATAAATAGCCCACCCCCTACACCATAAATTGGTGGCCGCTTAGAGTTAGTGCATGACTTTTGTCGTTTGAGAGTGAGGGAGTCCTGGGCTAGGGGGTGTCCGGACAGCCGAACTATCAATATCCGCCGGACTCCGAGACTACGAAGATACAAGATTGAAGACTCCGTCCCGTGTCCGGATGGGACTTTCCTTGGCGTGGAAGGCAAGCTTGGCAATACGGATATGTAGATCTCCTACCATTGTAACCGACTCTGTGTAACCCTAGCCCTCTCCGGTGTCTATATAAACCGGAGGGCTTTAGTCCGTAGGACAACAACCATTACAATAATCATACCATAGGCTAGCTTCTAGGGTTTAGCCTCCTTGATCTCGTGGTAGATCTACTCTTGTACTACCCATATCATCAATATTAATCAAGCAGGACGTAGGGTTTTACCTCCATCAAGAGGGCCCGAACCTGGGTAAAAACATCGTGTCCCTCGTCTCCTGTTACCATCCGCCTAGACGCACAGTTCGGGACCCCCTACCCGAGATCCGCCGGTTTTCACACCGACATTGGTGCTTACATTGAGAGTTCCTCTGTGTCGTCACTGATAGAGCGGATGCCTCCACCCGTCCTCAAAGACGGTGTTTTCGCCGGAGGGGCCTTTGCCGCCGGCCAAACTATCCGGCTTGGTGGTTTTCTCATGACCGCCTGTCCGGCCGCCGCTTCGGCAATGACTTCTCAAGTCGTCGAAAGCAATCTTCGCGTCAGCCCTAAAGCTGCCGAACAGTTAGATCCAATAGAGCTCTCGTCTGTTAACGAGCTCTTGGATCGCATTGCCGCCTTGGGAGTCGCTACGTACTACAACCAGATTGGGCTTAAAACCGATCTGAGAGAGATTAACTCTCCCCAGGCCACCCACCACGTCGCAGTGGTAGAGGAGCAATACGGCAACTCTTTGCCAGTGTTGAAAACAATTCATGTCCGGATTCCCGAACCCTCCATGCCGGATTCCCGCGGGGGGACGGACTTCGATCGAGCATTGAACTTAAAATCATGCATCGCCCCGGACTCGCTGGATTGTCCCCAGCAAACCACACTTCCGAATTCGGAAACCCCTTGGCCTTTGAGCCTCAAGATGGGCAGGGATCCGGATTTTACTCCACCCACCCGCCCAGACATATGCGATCTATCTCTAATACGGCAAGAGCCTACAGAAACAGTACATCACTACTGGGCCAGATTCCTCCTGGTTATGGACAGGATAAAGGACTGCCGAGAGGAAAACGCAATATCAATCTTCCGCAATAACTGCACGGACAAGGGAATACTAAACGCCATTGATCGTCGCAAAATTACGCGCTTCACCGATCTGGCATCCATTGTACGAAAGTACTGTGCGATGGAGAGTTTCCGGAAAACCGAAAATCAATTTTGGGATAATCCGGCCCCAAACCCAGTCCGCAGTAAAAGGGCGCCTTACACTCAGGCCCGAGATGCAAAAACGAAAAAACAAAAACCCAATAAGGGAAACGGAACCGTACTGGAGGGATGGCTCAATGGACCCTGTAAGCTTCATAATACAGAGGGAGCCGTCCCAACACATAGCCTTCGAGCATGTTGGATATTACGGCAGGTGGCCAAAAGTGGCGAAGAGCTTCTAGCTCCGGGAAACCACTCCAACAATACCAGCACGGTATCAACAGTCTTCGAGACTTTCGCATCAAATAATATGCGAAAACGATCAATCCGCGAACTCGCCGAAGTCTACCAAGTAGCAACAGCAAATCCATGGAGCGACACAGCTATTACCTTCAATGGCAGCAACGAGCCCACATTCCGAACAACCAGAGCCCCAGCCGCACTGGTACTTAGTCCCATAGTGGACGGCTTTCGACTGACAAAAGTTCTCATGGACGGCGGCAGCGGACTAAACCTCATTTATGAGGAAACTCTGCGAAAAATGGAAATCGATTGGAGCCGTATTGAGCGAAGCAGCACAACCTTTAGAGGAATAATCCCTAGCCGGGAAGCGCGCTGCACCGGAAAAATCACACTCGATGTGGTGTTCGGCTCTCCGGACAATTACAGATCCGAAGAAGTCACGTTCCAAGTGGCCTCGTTCAGCAGTGGGTATCACTCCATATTAGGACAAGAGGCATTCACAATTTTTCAAGCAATACCTCATTACGGGTACATGAAGCTCAAAATGCCTGGGCCCAGCGGAATAATCACTCTCGCTAGTGATCCGGACATAGAACTCCGTGCCGAAAACAAGACAGCCGCACTAGCCCTCGAGGCACTATCCGAAGCCTTAGCGGCAGAGGAACTCACCGCGCTGCGCTCTACGGTGAACAGGGACGATGTGATACTCGATAAAAGATCCAAGTCCACCTCCTTCAAACCAGCAGACGAGATAATAAAATTCCAGGTCCATCCAACGGACCCAACAAAGACGGCCTCCATTGGGGCACAGTTGAACCCCGAAGTAGATGCCGCACTGCGCGAATTCCTTCGGGAAAATTGGGATATCTTCGCCTGGAATCCTTCGGACATGCCCGGAATCCCTCGCAGGTTGGCAGAACACAGCCTAAACATCCTAAAAGGGTTCAAGCCAGTCAAACAGGCTCTTCGATGATTTTCCGAGCCCAAAAGACAGGCAATGGGAGAAGAGCTAGCCAAACTATTGGAAGCCGGATTCATTAGAGATATCAAACATCCGGACTGGCTAGCAAATTTGGTGATGGTACCAAAGAAGGATAAATCCTGGCGCCTCTGTGTCGATTTCAAAGACCTCAATAAAGCTTGCCCAAAGGATCCCTTCCCTCTCCCCCGCATCAATCAAATTATCGATGCCACAGCAGGGCACGATTCGTTGTGCTTCTTGGACGCATACTCTGGCTATCATCAAATCAAGATGGCGGAAGCAGACCAAGCCGCAACGGCATTTATCACTCCATATGGACCATTCTGCTTCAACACAATGCCCTTCGGACTCAAAAACGCCGGCGCAACATATCAGCGCATGATTCTAACGTGTCTGGCCAGCCAGATCGGCAAAACAGTCGAGGCATACGTAGACGAGGTAGTCGTCAAAACAAAACACGTCAAAACTTTAGTAGACGATTTGAGGCTCACATTTGACAACCTCAGAGCATATGACATCAAGCTGAATCCGGAAAAATGCGTTTTCGGCGTACCAGCCGGAAAGCTGCTGGGCTTCATCGTATCCGATAGAGGAATTGAAGCAAATCCGGCCAAAATCCGAGCTCTGTCACAGTTGGATATTCCAAAAGACCTCAAACAAATACAAAAATTAACAGGATGCGTGGCAGCCTTAAGCCGCTTTATCTCCCGTTTAGGAGAAAAGGCGTTGCCCCTCTATCGCCTCCTCAGGCGCACCGAACACTTCGAGTGGACGGATGCCGCCACTGCCGGACTCGAAGAAATAAAGGCCATACTGGCAACAAATCCGGTCCTGGCTGCGCCCACTCTGGGCGAACCAATGTTGTTATACATCGCAGCAACACATCAAGTTGTAAGCGCAGTCCTCGTCGTCGAACGAGCGACAGAAGGGCATAAATTTCCTCTTCAAAAACCAGTGTATTATGTATCCACTGTGTTAACCCCCTGCAAATCCCGTGACCCGCACTATCAGAAGATAGCATATGCGGTGTTCATGGCGTCTCGAAAGCTACGACACTAATTTCAAGAGTGCTCGATAACAGTGGCCTCTGAAGTACCACTCAATGACATTATAAATAACCGCGACGCAACGGGCAGGATAGCAAAATGGGCCATTGAGCTCTTACCATTCGACATCACTTACAAACCTCGACGAGCTATAAAGTCACAAGTTTTGGCTGACTTCGTCGCCGAATGGACTGAAGCCGAAATCCCTAAAGAGTACGACGCATACTCCAATTGGACTATGCATTTCGACGGCTCCAAAATGTTGGCCGGACTGGGGGCTGGCGTCGTATTGACGTCCCCCACCGGAGATACAGTCCAGTATGTACTTCAAATAATGTACACAGATTACAACAATGCAGCCGAATACGAGGCCCTGTTACATGGTCTCCGGATGGCGGTCTCCATGGGCATTCAACGCCTAGAGGTGCGCGGGGACTCAAACCTTGCAATATCCCAAATAAACGGAGACTTCGATGCCAAGGATCCGAAAATGGCAGCATATCGCAACGCTGTCCTAAAAATGTCAGCTCGGTTTGAAGGACTCGAATTCCATCACATAGCCCGAGATAATAACCAAGCGGCCGACGTCCTGGCACGCATCGGTGTGAAACGTGATGCTGTCCCTCCAAATATCTTCCTGGAACAGCTCTTCAAGCCATCCGTACTATGGGAAGAGGAGCCCGGTAGCGACAAACCGAAGAAAACCGCACCAATCGGTGATTCGGCAGATGACATAACACCCTCCGCCCACGTCATAATGGCAGTAATCGCCGCGTGGGCCAAACCTTTCCTAGCCTACTTACTTAGGCAGGAACTTCCCGAAGACCAAAATGAGGCCTGCTGCATAGTCCGGCGATCGAAGGCCTACAAGGTCCATGAGGGAGAACTTTATAAGAAAAGTACCACCGGAGTCCTTCAAAGGTGTATCTCCGAAGAAGAAGGGCGAAACCTCCTGGCTGAAATTCATGCCGGACTAGGCGGACACCACGCAGCAGCCCATGCCCTTGTAGGAAAGGCATTTCGTACAGGATTTTATTGGCCGACGGCTCGGGCAGACGCACAGGACTTGGTCCAGCGATGCGTTGGTTGTCAGCTCTTTGCTAATCAGAGCCATATGCCACCCACCGCCCTCAAAACCATACCCATTACCTGGCCGTTCGCGGTCTGGGGGCTTGACATGGTTGGACCCCTTAAAGGGGGAACCCACAAGAAAAAGTACCTATTGGTCATGGTGGATAAGTTCACCAAATGGATAGAGGCCAAGCCGGTCAAAACGGCAGAGTCCGGACCAGTGATAGACTTTATATCAGGGGTGGTACACCGTTACGGAGGCCCCCACAGTATCATCACCGACAACGGCACGAACTTCACAGCCGACGAGGTTAAGTCATGGTGCAAAAATATGGGCATCAAGCTCGACTATGCGTCAGTCTATCACCCTCAAACCAACGGTCAAGTGGAAAGAGCAAATGGTCTAATAATGAGCGGCATTAAACCCAGACTAGTGAGGTACTCACTAAATCCGACACACAATGGGTCGAGGAGCTCGACTCCGTACTCTGGGGGCTGCGGACAACGCCTAACCGTACTACCGGATTCACACCATTTTTTATGGTATACGGCGCAGAGGTAGTCTTGCCCTGTGACATTATTCATGACTCACCTCGAGTGCGCATGTATGAGGAAAGAGAGGCCGAGCTTGATCGGAAAGACAACTTGGACACATTGGAGGAAGAACATGACGTCGCGAAGGCTCGTTCCGCATTCTATCAGCAGCAGGCCCGAAGATATCAAAGCAGAGAAGTACGGGCCAAGACTTACAACGTTGGTGAACTAGTTCTACGCCTGCCGGACAAGAAAAAGGACAAGCTCAAGCCCAAATGGGAGGGCCCCTTCATTATCGATCAAGTACTGACCGGTGGAGCATACCGTCTACGAAATGCGTCGGATCACCGACTCGAGCCGAACTCATGGAACGCAGCTCGCCTCCGACGATTCTATGCCTAGCGCCGGACTAAGAGTTCGTCCCCTTCCCCCGTCCAAACTTTTACACTTCGGTTGTCTTTTGTTTCTCTTTTTATCCTTTTCACTTAAAAGCCCTTCCGGGCCCATTTTTGCATTCTTTGCATACGCATGATGTGCCATCCACACTCATTATTCCTGGGGGCTTCTTTTACAGAAGCTCAATTATACGGGTTTTATACCCAGCACATGTGTCAAGCTTCCACATGTACCTTTTACTCGCCATTATATGCATCGATATGACTTAAGTTTTGGCCAAGCTGGGTTGCCTGGCTCCTGTGCTTACCCCTACGTTCCCGATTGTTCGGCTAGGAGGTAAAGGGAGCACCTCTGCAATTGTTACTGCCGGGTCAGCCGGATGTGTACCTCAGACTGGGTGAAGCCGAAAGCTAGCGTTCTTAAGGGAATATTCGGTTGGTGACTTAAATGATGACTTTTTACCTATTTATCTCTTTGCCCCCAGATGTTTTACTGCTTTCTTTGCAGTCCGGACATGCACTTTAGGGCATGCCTCCCAGGGAAAGGAACCCTTAACGGAACTATTCTCCCTGGAAGATGTTTCTTACTAACCATGTAATATAACATAACTAGTTGGGCACTTGTCTGATAAAGCACTAATGACCCCTACGCCTGGTCTCCATGCATACCACAGTTGTTTCTTAACCAAAAAGGTATTCGGACACACTCCAGACTCTAGGGTCCCGAGGTCGAAGCGAAAAGGTCGGCAAAGACAAACGATCTACAATCCGGCTAGAAGGCATTTCACATGTCACTTTAAAGGATAACATACATTGTCAAATTTACTGATTGTATTCCTCCTCAATCCCGTCTAACAGGCTGTCTAGTTTACAGTCCTGTTGGGAAAATTTAGTAGCCAACTCTACTTGGCTATACACTAAACTCACAGGGATCTCCTTCCCATCGGGCCCCACCGGTCCAACTTCGGCCATGTGGTTGGGATTCGCCTTCTTGTACCGCGTCTTCACCATGGCCCAAGCCTCCCTGGCACCTTGACGGCAAGCCGAAATCTTCCACAAACGGAAGCGCTGCCGCACCCCCTGCAGCTTCTCCGCAAGCTCCCCGAGGCCCTCGGGTAGGGTGAGGGCTGGCCATAAAGCCTGAACGACGCCGCTCATTGCCTGCCGAACTCGTTCGAGTAGCTGCAACAGTTCGGGAAGTTGATCACCCATTGATATGGGCATCTCCTCTGCAGGACGACCCGTGAGTATACCTACAAGACATATCATGTCAAAATACTTCCTCGCCGAACTCTTCTTTTCAAAAAAGTTCGCTCAAGCACTTACTATAAATGCCGCGACGAAGCCGCTGATTCTCCTTAACGGAGCCGGACAGCTCGGCCTGAGCGCCTTTCAGCTCTTCTCCGAGCTTGGCGTTGGCATCCTGGAGCTTGTTCCTTTCCTGCTGAACCCTATTCAGCACACTCTCGCCGGCCTTTAGCTGGCGTAGCAATGCTTGCCTGTCCGGATCATGTCCGGCGGTACCTGCAATGTCATTATTAGACTTGCGCGCACGTCGCACAACGCTTATGTTTATTAATAAAAATGTGTTACCATGAGGGGTCTTTCCGTCTCCTCCTGCGGCAGCAAGTGCGGCCTCAAGTTGGGCCTTGCAATCTTGCAGCTCCCGAGACAGCTGGGCGTTCTTCTCGTTAAGTGCCTGAAATTTCCAATGATCCTTAAATCAGTTAGCATAACTACTTTAAGTCTCGGGGGCTACTGGTATATACAACCATTAAAATTCCCTTACCCGTATGTCTTTCACATACTGCTCCATGGCTCTGGTAAAACCATTTTGAGCAGCACGGAGATGCACGTCCCCTGCGTTAAAAGCATCCAATGCCTCAGGGGAAAAGCACGCTTCTTGAAATACTGTCCGGCGGCGCCTATGGTTCATGGCGCTCTCCACCTCAGACTTGGTGGCAGACAGTCTGTCGGTATCCTCCGTTGGATCCGGCTCGCATCTTGCGCTTGCCTCTCCCTCCAGGCCGGGCGCTGGAGCCTGGCCGGTGTTGGTCGGATTGCAATTCCTGCGCTCGCAGTCCAGCGAGCGCTTTTTCTCCTACAAAGATCATGAGCACTCAGACGTTTCCTCGGAACGTTGCTCTAAAAATTAAAATACGAGCTATACCTTTGCGGCGACGTTTCCGTCCGCACTGCGCTCCTTTTCCGCCTGCTGGTTCGGACTGACCTCTGTTGGTCGGCCGCCGCGGGCTCGGCTTCCTGCCGTAAAGGCGCTTCCTGCAAAATACCATCGTTCGCGAAGGTCAGAAATGGGCAGGGATGGGATAATGGTGTCCGGACTTCGGTCGCGGTCACCTGGGAAGCCGGACTTAGCCCGGGGTAGTCCGCCGTAATGGCGACCAAAGCATTGTCTATGCTGAGCTGGTGATACACCCCATCGATCAGCTCCACCTCGATATCCGGGTCCTCTTCGAAGGCCGGATCCAGGGATCCTTCTGGATCCTCGGGTTGCGGAGCAGGACTCACCATGTCCTCCACAGTCCGGCGTAGATCTTGCGCCGAAGACATAATGTAAGAAGCTTAAACTTCGAAAGCATGGGTTGGGCCCTTCAAGGTGTTCACTTACCCATCCTCTGGGGTTGATCATGGAAAACCCATTCAAAGGGTTCGTTCGAAGGAAATCCTCCTTCTCCCCCTTGTACAGGCTGGACAGGATCTTCACCAGATCCTCGGTCGAATCCGGCCCTTTGCGGCCGTGCCGGGTAGCATCGTCTTCCCCGTTGAAATCCCACATGGGGTGGCCTCTGTATTGCAGTGGCTTTACCCCTCGCTTGATGCATGTCGCCATGACTCCGATCATGGTCAAGCCGGAATGAGCCATTAATCATATCCGGCCCATCAAGTAGTGGACGCTCTTGTCTTCCTCCAATCGGGGGCTCCGTGGGCGCCAGCTGAGGCATTTCTTCAAGGGAGCAGCACTAAACTCCGGGAGGCCGATCCGAATTGGGTCTGGCAGCGGAGCATCTCCTATATAAAACCACTCCGAGGGCCAGTCTTCGGACGCCTTCTTGGGAGTGCCGGATAGGTATCCGGTCCCGGCGATGCGCCATATTTCGGCGCCGCCCACTTGATATATGGACCCCTGGTGAGAACGGGGTACGAGGCAAAACAGCCTCTTCCACAATGCGAAATGGGGATCAATGCTCAGGAATAGCTCGCAAAGAGCTACGTAGCCCGCGATACGCAGGAAAGAGGCGGGCGTGAGGTGGTGGAGCTGGAGTCCGTAGAACTTCAGGAGCCCGCGGAGGAACGGATGTATTGGAAATCCGAGTCCCCTTATCAGATAAGGGACAAAACATACTCGCTCCCCCTTATTGGGGCTTGGAGTGTCCTCCGCCTGTCTCCCACCTTGATAAGTAACCACTCCGGCTCGGACTGGGATCATGAAGGCCGGAGGGAGGAATCCCCCCGTTTGGAGCTTCGCAAGCTCGTTGTGCGAAATAGAGCACCTCCTCCAATTCCCCGGCGGTGGGCTGGGAGCGCGTGAAGAAGAGCCGCGTTGACGATCCATGGTGGAATGGATTTCTAGGTCAAAGGCGCTTCGATGGAGTATTCGCGGGAGGAAGATGGTGTGGTTTGGATCTGGATTCTTGCCTCTTTTATAGGCGGGCGACTCGCACAATTGGGGGGTGAAATGCAAAACACACCCTGGCTTTTCACATTCGTGCGACGCGTGGAAGAGGGCCATTATTTGGCGTAGAAGCCGAGGAACACAGTATTCAAGATGAAGCCGGACACTGTTTGGCAGGTACATGGAATTTGAAGGGAGAACCCGCCTTGCAACGCCGAAGACTATAAACGCGCTGGACTTATCGTCATTGAAGCCTAGTTCGGGGGCTACTGAGGGAGTCCTGGACTAGGGGGTGTCTGGACAGCCAGACTATCAATATCCGCCGGACTCCGAGACTACGAAGATACAAGATTGAAGACTCCGTCCCGTGTCCGGATGGGACTTTCCTTGGCGTGGAAGGCAAGCTTGGCAATACGGATATGTAGATCTCCTACCATTGTAATCGACTCTGTGTAACCCTAGCCCTCTCCGGTGTCTATATAAACCGGAGGGCTTTAGTCCGTAGGACAACATACATTACAACAATCATACCATAGGCTAGCTTCTAGGGTTTAGCCTCCTTGATCTCGTGGTAGATCTACTCTTGTACTACCCATATCATCAATATTAATCAAGCAGGACGTAGGGTTTTACCTCCATCAAGAGGGCCCGAACCTGGGTAAAAACATCGTGTCCCTCGTCTCCTGTTACCATCCGCCTAGACGCACAGTTCGGGACCCCCTACCCGAGATCCGCCGGTTTTGACACCGACAGAGAGCAACCCACCTCCGAAGCATTTGAGAGAGAGATCCTTGCGAGGACAAAGCCCAAAACACCCAGAGCCAAAGGGTGTTAGGCATCACTGAAGTCTTTCTTTCCGCGTGATCTGAAGACTAGTTACACTTGAGGATTGTGAATCCTCCAACCGGTTAGGCGTCACGTTATGAGCATTCAAGAGTCATTGTGGATCACCGGTGAACGAAGTCTGTGAAGGTTTGCAAGTCTACCTTGAAGACTTACCTGAGTGATAGGGCGAGGACTAAGTGTTCTTAGCTCTAGGGGAATAAGGTGAAAACACAGTATTTTAAGTTCAATCTTAGCCTCCCTAACTAGACGTACAATTGTCACAGCAACTGGAACTGGTCTACCAAATCCTTGTTTTCACCAAGCAACTGGTTCTATCCCCTACACTCCTTACTTCCCAGTTTGTCTTCGTGAAGTCATTGCTTGCCTGCTTGATCCATTTGACTTCACTAAGTGAAGACTTATATCTGTTTGGCTTCATACTGTCTTCCGTTCTGATCCTGTCTACCTAGCTGCTGATAGTCTTCGTGCTTTCTCTGAACTACTTGCTTGACTATTACTTGCCTAATGTAGTTTACATTCCGCTGCATATCATATAGGTTCAGTATTACCTGTTTGTCTTCAAAGCCCTCGTATTTTGAAGACTTTCATAAAAATTGCCTATTCACCCCCCCTCTAGTCGATAACTAGCACTTTCAATTGGTATTAGAGCAATGTACTCCCTTGTTCTGTGTGATTCGGTTTAACCACCTGGAGTTTTAGCTATGTCGACTGCAGGGATAATCAAGGTCTCCGCTGCGTGCCCATTCTTCGATGGCACTGATTACCCCTACTGGAAGAATAAGATGCGTATGCATCTTGAAGCCATTGACGTCGACTTCTAGTATGTTGTCAAGACAGGCGTTCCCAAGGTTGGTGAAGGTGTCACCGCTACTGATGTCAAGAGGTTCGCGCAACTGGACTCAACCGCCAAGAACATCATCTATGGTCATCTGACCAAAGGGCATTACGGCCGTGTGAGTGCACTGAAAACTTGGAAGCTAGTCTGGGACTTGCTTTCCAAGGTCAACGAGGGCATCTCGACTCAGAGGGACTTAAGGATTGATGTTCTTCGCAATCTCTTCAACCGCTTCAAGAGGAATGACAATGAGAATGTCCAGCTCACGTTCGATCACCTCACTGATATCACTAATGAGCTTCGTGCACTTGGCGTTACTGAGATCACCAAGCATGAGACCGTGAAGAAACTTCTGCAATCACTTGACAGCTCATTTGACACCCTAGCCTTGATGATACAAGAATGTCCTGACTTCAAAGATCTTGATCCGTCTGATATACTTGAGCGGGTCAACACACATGAGTTCCAGCTATCTGAGAAGCATGATGTCCACGGTCCCAACTATGTCCGATCCCGTGCGTTGAAGGCAAAGGTCGTTTCCTCATCCAAAGAAGAATCTGACTGCAGTTCTTGTGATCCTGAAGTCATTGGGAAAGAGCTTGCAATACTTGTGAGGAAGTTCCAGAAGTTCTCCAAGAAGAATCGTTTCAGCAAGTCTTCAAGATCCAGCTAAAAGAACGATGAGGCTTCATCTCGTGACTACAAGAAGAGAACTTGCCACAAATGCAAGAAGACAGGCCACTACATCCCTGAGTGTCCTTAGTGGGATAAGGAATCGAAGAAGAAGAAGAAGAAGAAGAAGAGCAAGGAATATGATTCTGATGACAACAAGAAGAAGAAATTGTCAAAATCTTCTTCAAAGTCTTCGTCAAAGTCGACCTCATTAAGCAACGCTCATGCATTTATTGGCAAGGAGATAGGGTGCGCACGTAGTTCTAGGTCATCCATTTGACTAACTAATTAAATATGAGTTATTTTGTCACAAAAAGTATATCATTGGATTCTTAAGCGGATGTAGTTTCTAAACATATATTGTTCATCACATATATAGCCAGTTAAATTCTCAACCTAGAATGACATGCATGCCATGTAAACCGATACGGAGGAAGTAGTAAAAATGAGGTGATTTTACGGAGGAAGTAGTAAAAATGAGGTGATTTTACCGAGCGATGGGCGGGGAAGCATGACCTGTCATGCGGTCCCATGTGTCATGATGTACCAAGGCGATGTGCGTGTCCCTCTTGAGGTAGAACAACGGCAAAAGCATACTACGTGGTTTTCTTGAAGGAGATGATGGTCAACCGAAGTGTGAAATAATGGTTTCTTCGTCCGTCTAGGAAGGTGCGGCATTGCGATTTGATGTCTCATTGCTCATTACTACTACTGGGGCGGTACGACTGGGGTGCATCCCCTGGCTGTTCTGCACTGTTATTTGGTGCATGACACGTCGACCCGGTTGCTATATGTCGCACATGTCGGCAAAAGGAAGTACAGAATTCATGAAAGCAAGTGTGACGGAGGAGTACAAGATACGGCTTGGTTTTTGCTGCTTCACGCGATCCATCGATACAAACCCGGACTAAAAAAGGCGAGGGCGGGTCTTTTCCTGCGCGGCAGGCACGGGAGTTTGGAATAGTCTATTCGAGGCAAGGAGGCAGGAAGGGAAACAAGCAAATAAAGGTTGAGCGACTTAGTTTTGGGAAAATCTGCTTTTACGAAGTACGTACCCACTATGGAGGTAGTACTACTTACTACTCCCTCCTTTCCGGTTTCAGCGCTGCTATACACATGACGCCATGCGGACGACTTGTGCACGACAGCACATATTGAGCCGTTCATGCATACTATCCAGCACATATCAGTGGCTGGACTGCCCATCGTCCCAGAGTCGTGCACATATCCATCGTCTACATACCACTTTCGTTCCGGTTTATAGGGCTCATGTAAAAAAATCATTTTCCGTTTTATAAGTCTCAATTCTACTACCAGTAGTAGTACCATCACATGTTGGATTTCGAGGTGCGTTAAATCACGCGATGCAAGCAGTGTCTAGAGAAAACTCACCAATGCATGTAGAAGTTCATGGAAATTTAGTGGTAATGCATGCATTCAATCTAATTAATGCCTCGGTAAACATAACTTCTAGAGAAAAACGAGCGTATTAATTACTTGTGCAAACCATAAAATTAATTCCACCACTCATCGTCTACCTTGGTTGGAGAGATTTTAAAATTGAGCCATAAACTGGAAAGGAGGGAGTAGTAACTTTTGTCTCGATTACTATTTGTGACCTTGTATAGATGCAAAATGTATTTTTTTATAGTGGCCTGGTATAAGTAAATGGAGGGAGTACTAAAGGACATATATTCCAAACAATATGATAATCTCTCTAACCAAGGTAGGGATGAGGAGTAAACAGAGGGAGTAGTAACATTTTCTCCTCATCCTGCGAGCCACCGTGCGCGTGGGCGAGGGAGCGGGCGTAAGGCGTACTAGTAAGCAAGCTTCACCTCATCCTGCAAGCCACCGCGCCCTGGGCGGGGGAGACGATGTACTAAGCAATCTTCTCCTTGTTCTGCAAGTTGACGGGACACATCAAAAGTACTCCAGTGTATAGAGCCTTGCCTCTAAGGTAGGCCCCACATGGTTTGCCTCTTTTTTAACATAACACGTCAAGTCGCAATTTGTTAGTTCACCCGTGGTAGACGATCCTCCCTCCATCAAGTGGACAACCAATACACGTGTCAAATTACCATGTGGGCTACTTTTTCATACAGAAATGAGCTCCACCGTGTACCCATGCGGGTGTGGTTGGGAAAGATACGGGAGTACGTGCGCTGTGCATGCACCTCTTCTCTTCGTGCACGTCCCCCAGCTACGTGGGTGTGTATGAGAGAGATACAAACCTAGACATAATGCGCCGTCCATCCCGATGCCTCCGCCCAGTCCGACCACCAGTCACCATCATGCCCCACACCTCCTCATCTTATCTCTCATCTTTCTCCCTCCATTTTCATATACAAGGCCACTATCAAAATTACAATGCACGGGCCTTGTATACAAAAATGGAGGGAGTACCATTTTTCCGATAAAAATCTCGAGATACCATTTTTCCGATAAAGTTCTCGAGATATCATTAGTTTTTACATATGGGATTACTCCTGCATGGGTCAATCATAACAGGTGTTTTGTAAAAAAAATGCATCTTGATGTTCCATGCAATGCACGGGCATCTTGCTAGTCCATGAAAACAACACATGGCAAAATTTCACGGCGAACGAGGTATTTGAATCTGTTGGGAGGGGCTGTTTGGATCTTGCCCGGCTATCCAAAATATTGGCGACCCATTTTTCCACCGGTGCCTTTGCCACCGATGAACGAGGAATGGCTCGGGTCCTCATGCATCCTCCAACGCGCACATTGAAGACGAGCTCGCACGAGCCGTGCTTTTTTTGTCCCACCACGCCGCCCGAGCCGGCCGCAGATCGACCGGTGACCCGCAAATTATGCCATCCAACCATAGCCGCACACATTATGATAGCAACTCAACCAACCGGACGAAATTCATGCAAAAACGGCGATATTTCATATAAACAATGACAGAAATCATATAAAATACCGGATTTTTATACAAACATGACAGATTTCATTACATTCAAATGAACTACGCGGTGCTAGTTCTGGACAGCACAGGTATATAATACCTGGCCTAAATGGTCGCCCGCCAATCCATTTGTGTTCCTCATGTCCGGCAGCACGATCACCAGACTGCCGGGAGCCCAGGAGGTATATGCTTCAGCGCGAAGGATGGCTCGCTTCCCCACTGCCTAACTGATATCGTTGGCTGATGCCCAAGATGATGGTGGAAGGGGGCTTCTCTGCTTCCGTGGAGCCCATGTGGGATCGACGAAGGTCCTTGCAACAAAAGGATCCGGCAAGACACCTGCTGTGTACACCGGCGTCGCCTCCGCGGTGTCCTTCATGGGACCCAAGCGGTGGCGGCCTCTCATGCTCTACTTCTCCTCGATGATGGCGGTAGACGAGGAGGTGTTGTCCAGTGACCACCGACTCGTCGCTCTCTGCGCACCCGGCTTCTGTCGCTGCTTGCATGGCGCGACCGCTGGCATGGGAGTCTCGGCCACAGAAACGGGAGACGCGGTCGCAGACACGGGAGGCACGGTACGAGGCGGCAGCATGGACGGTAGCAACGATGCCCGTGCGCCGGTCCTCGTTGAGCTGGCCAGGAGCGGCGAGTTGCTGAACCGCACGCCGGCTTGGGGCAGCAACTGGCACCGTCGGGCGAGGGGGTGGAGGTGGATCAGCGAGCTGCATAGCTCGTATCCGGCAGGCTCAGCGGGCCATCCAGCCGGCTTGGATGCGGGATAACTACTCTTCGTAAACCATTGTAAGAGTGGACAAAATGGTGAAGGAGGAGATAGGGGAGCGGCGGAGGTTTGCAATTCTTGGCCGGCGTTTGGCCCCATTTAAATAGGAGATTAAATAGACGGCGGACGGGAGGAGCTCGCCCGGCGTTGCGTTTAATGCCGGCCGGGTCATGAACGGACGTGTGTCCAAAGTGGGTTTCTCGGCTTCCGCACGGGTGGGTTTCATGGAGGCGTTTCAATGCGGCAAGGAGGTGTGTTCAGCCAGGCGTGGAGCGAGTGACACCCTCGACTCTGACGTATGACACCGCGCTGTTCTTCCACTGACGTGTGGGCTCTTTGGGTACATGGCCTGCATGTCAGTGACCCAACGCAGGAAGCGCATGGCAGAGGAACTTTTGGTGTGCCAGGGCAGTCAGAAGCGGGTGAGGGAGTCCTTGATTAAGGGGTCCTCAGACAGCCGGACTATATACTTTAGCCGGACTATTGGACTATGAAGATACAAGATTGAAGACTTTTTCCCATGTCTGGATGGGACTCTCCTTTGCGTGGAAGGCAAGCTTAGGAATTCGGATATAAAGATCTCCTTGTTTGTAACTGACTCTGTGTAACCCTATCCCTCTCCGGTGTCTATATAAACCGGAGGGTTTAGTCCGTAGAACAACAATCATAATCGTAGGCTAGCTTCTAGGGTTTAGCCTCTACGATCTCGTGGTAGATCAACTCTTGTAATACTCATATCATCAAGATCAATCAAGCAAGAAGTAGGGTATTACCTCCATCAAGAGGGTCCAAACCTGGGTAAACATTGTGTCCCCCACCTCCTGTTACCATTAGCCTTAGACGCACAGTTTGGGACCCCCTACCCGAGATCCTCCGGTTTTGACCCTAACATTGGTGCTTTCATTGAGAGTTCCACTGTGCCGTCACGGTAAGGCTTGATGGCTCGCCTTGTTGTCAAGGACAACATCACCTTTTGGGGAGCCCTGGCTTTAGGCCAAACTCTCCGACTAGGCCGTCGCACCGACGATGACATCTCAGGTCATCAAAAATAGCCTCCACGTCAGCTCGGAACTTACCGAACAGATGGATCCAATGGAGCTCTCCTCCCTGAACGAGCTCTTGGATCACATCGCTGCTCTGGGAGTCGCTATGGAGTATGATCGGATCGGGCTTAAATCCGACCAAAGGGAGATTAACTCTCCGCCGGTCACCCGTCAGATAGAGGTAGTGGAGGAGCAATGCATTGATTCTTCCTCTATTTTGAGGATGAACTATGTCCGGATTCCCGAGCTATCCGAGCCGAATACCCGTCTACGGGAGGACATGGCCCAAGCTCCGAAGCTCGGAAGAATCAGACAGCCGGCCAGAAAAATTGGGCAACATCCCGGAGCCCAAGCTGCCAAGCTCGGAAGCTCCTCTGCCCCTGGGTCTCAGATCGGGTCAGGGTTTGGACTTAAATCTACCTGTCGGTGTCAAAACTGGAGGATCTCGGGTAGGGGGTCCCGAACTATGCGTCTAGGCGGATGGTAACAGGAGACAAGGAACACGATGTTTTTACCTAGGTTCGGGCCCTCTCGATGGAGGTAAAACCCTACTCCTGCTTGATTAATATTGATGATATGGGTAGTACAAGAGTAGATCTACCACGAGATCAGAGAGGCTAAACCCTAGAAGCTAGCCTATGGTATGATTGTTGTTCGTCCTACGGACTAAAACCCTCCGGTTTATATAGGCACCAAAGAGGGTTAGGCTTACACAGAGTCGGTTACAATGGTAGAAGATCTACATATCCGTATCGCCAAGCTTGCCTTTCACGCCAAGGAAAATCCCATCCGGACACGGGACGAAGTCTTCAATCTTGTATCTTCATAGTCCAAGGGTCCGGCCAAAGGCTATAGTCCGGCCATCCGGACACCCCCTAATCCAGGACTCCCTCAGTAGCCCCTGAACCAGGCTTCAATGACGACGAGTCCGGCGTGCATATTGTCTTCGGCATTGCAAGGCGGGTTCCTCCTCCGAATACTTCATAGGAGATTTTGAACACAAGGATAGTGTCCAGCTCTGCAAAATAAGTTCCACATACCACCGTAGAGAGAATAATATTTACACAAATTCAATCTACTGACGCATTCCGTGGCGTGACATCACACCACGACCAAGCCTTTATTCGAATCGTTTTTACTATCACACCTCAATGCGTTTAGCGAGGCGGTTTCCTTGGCACGTCTTGTCAAAGCAGAGATCGTGTCCCCTTATTCCGGGATTCTCATCAATACGGGCGTGGGTAACCCAACCACGCCATTGATTATGGCGCTTGGGAGATAAGCGAGTTTTACCAGGCTGGTGGGGACGTATAGCTTCGTCCGTCCATATAAGGGGATAAGGATCCACCTTTTTACCTACGCCTTCTTCCTCCTTTGCTCATCCATTTCTGCGCACTCGAGCTCCAGTGCCCAAGTCCACACATCTCGCCTCAACCTTCCCCAGCCATGTCCGGAGCGGGAGGCAAGTGGATGGCCTCCTCCATCACAGAGGGGCACATTAAAGGCTGTGGAAGGTCGGATACTTGTCCGGAACATCGCGCATCGGCTCCCCGACAAGGGGCAGCTTATCCCCACCCCCAGGCCCCATGAAAGAGTGGTGTTCCTCACCCACTTCCTCCGCGGACTAGGTTTTCCACTTCACCCATTTGTCCGGGGGCTCATGTTCTACTACGGCCTGGATTTCCATGATCTGGCCCCTAATTTCATCCTCAACATCTCGGCGTTCATCGTCGTGTGCGAGGCCTTCCTCTGCATCCAACCCCACTTTGGTGTATGGCTGAAGACCTTCAATGTCAAGCCGAAGGTAGTGGGCGGCCGCCAAGCAGAGTGCGGAGGTGCCATGGTGGGCAAGATGGACAACGTCCTATGGCTCGAGGGCTCCTTCGTGGAGACCATAAAGGGGTGGCAATCGGGGTGGTTCTACATCACCGAGCCGCGTGACCCTAAATGGGCAGCGGCCCCCGAATTCCGATCTGGCTTCCCTACACGGCTCACCTCTTGCAAAGAGACGGGCCTGACATGGGGTAATTCGGAAGAGCTGACCGGACTCCAATCCTGCGTCCAAAACCTGGTGAACAAGAAGTTCAAGCTCGTCAACGTAGTCCAGGTCATGCTCATCCGCCGGATCCTCCCGTGCCAACAAACGGCCTTCAACTTGTGGGAGTTTGATCCGGCACAGCACCAAACCTTGAGCAGGCTCTTCGACACTACGTACGAAGATGCCTGGAAGGTGCTGTTCAAGGGCGCCGAGGCTCCCGCATCCGCTACTGAAGATCGCGGATTTAGCTCGCAGCGTCAAGCCAGCGAGGTAAGCTATTTTACCCTTTATAGGACACTTGTTTTTCATAGTTTGACTCTATTCGGGTGAGGGAGTCCTGGACTAGGGGGTGTCCGGATAGCCGAACTATCACCGTCGGCCGGACTCCAAGACTATGAAGATACAAGATTGAAGACTCTGTCCCGTGTCCGGATGGGACTTTCCTTGGTGTGGAAGGCAAGCTTGGCAATACGGATATGTAGATCTCCTACCATTGTAACCGACTCTGTGTAACCCTAGCCCTCTCCGGTGTCGATATAACCAGAGGGTTTTAGTCTGTAGGACGAACAACAATCATACCATAGGCTAGCTTCTAGGGTTTAGCCTCCTTGATCTCGTGGTAGATCTACTCTTGTACTACCCATATCATCAATATCAATCAAGAAGGAGTAGGGTTTTACATCCACCGAGAGGGCCCGAACCTGGGTAAAAACATTGTGTCCCTTGTCTCCTGTTACCATTCGCCTAGATGCACAGTTCGGGACCCCCTACCCGAGATCCGCCGGTTTTGACACCGACATTGGTGCTTTCATTGAGAGTTCCTCTGTGCTGTCACCATTAGGAAGGATGCCTCGTCCTGTCTTTAAAGACCGCAACATTGCTAAAGAAGCTTTGGCCATCGGCGAAACTATCTGGCTAGGCAGTTTTCTTATGACCGCCTGTTCGGCCGCCGCGCCGACGATGACTTCTCGGGTCATCAAAAGCGATCTTCACGTCAACTCGGAACTCGCCGAGCAGCTAGATACGATGGATCTCTCCTCCTTAAACGAGCTCTTGGATCGCATCGCCGCCCTGGGAGTCGCTACAGACTACGATCAGATTGGGCCTAAAACCAATCTGAGAGAGATCAACTCTCCCCAAGCTACCCACCACGTTGCTGTGGTGGAGGAACAACACGGCGACTCTTCTTATATATTAAGGACAAGCTATGTCCGGATTCCCGACCCCTCCATGCCGAATTCCCGCGGAGGGACGGACGTCGATCAAGTCCTGAACCTAAAGTCAGGCAGTAGGCTAGACTCATTGGACAATATCCAAAAACCCAAGCTTCCAAGTTCGGAAACTTTTCGGCCTTTGAGTCTTAGATTGGACGGGGTTCCAAATTTAATTCCACCCGCCCACCCAAACATAAGCAATCTATCCCGAATCCGGCAAGAGCCTGCTGAAAGAGTACACGATTACTGGGCTAGATTCCTCCTGGTTATGGACAGGATAAAGGACTGCCGCGAGGAAGACGCAATCTTACTCTTCTGCAATAACCGCATGGACAAGGGAATGCTAAACGCCATAAGCCATCACGAAATTACACGCTTTGCCGACTTGGCGTCCATAGTACGAAAGTACTATGCGATGGAGAGCGCCTGGAAAACCGAAACCAACTTTTGGGATAATCGGGCTCCGAATACAACCCTAGTCCGAAATAAAAGGGTGCATCATCATCAGGCACCTGGGTTACATACCAAAAAGCAAAAACCCCCTAAAGGGCACGGAACCGTACTGGAGGGATGGCTCAGTGGACCCTGCAAAATTCATAGCACAGAGGGCGCCGCTCCAACTCATAGCCTTCGAGCATGTTGGATACTACGGAAGGTGGCCAAAAGTGGTGAAGAGCTTCTAGCTCCAGAGAACCAGCCCATCAATACCAGTACGGTATCAACAGTCTTTGAGACTTTCGCATCAAATAATATGCGGAAACGAACACTCCGCAGCCTTGCCGAAGTCTACCAAGTAGCAACCATAAAGCCATGGAGTGACACGGCTATTACCTTCAACGCCAGTGATGAACCTAAATTCTGAACAGCCCGGGCACTAGCCGCATTGGTTCTCAGCCCAATAGTGAACAGCCTTACTAAGGTACTCATGGACGGCGGAAGCAGATTAAACCTCATTTACGAGGAAACCCTTCAAAAAAAGGAAATAGACTGGAGCCGCATCGAGCGAAGCAGCACAACCTTTAGGGGAATAATCCCTAGTCGGGAAGCATGCTGCACAGGAAAAATCACACTGGATGTGGTGTTCGATTCGCCAGACAATTACAGGTCCGAGGAGGTCACGTTCCAAGTGGCCCCGTTCAGCAGCGGATATCACGCTTTATTAGGACGAGAGGCATTCGCAATTTTTCGAGCTATACCCCATTACGGGTACATGAAGCTAAAAATGCCCGGGCTCAACGGAATCATCACTCTTGCCAGTGATCCGGACATAGCACTCCGCGCCGAAAATAAGACAGCTGCACTAGCCCTAGAGGCACTATCCGAAGCCCTAGCGGCCGAGGAACTCACTGCGCTGCGCTCCACGGTGAACAGGGACGATGTGATACTCGATAAAAGATCCAAGTCCACCTCTTTTAAGCCAGTGGACGAAATAGTCAAATTCCAAGTCCACCCAACGGACCCTACAAAGACGGCCTCCATTGGGGCACAATTAAACCCCGAGGTAGACGCCGCACTACGAGAATTCCTACGGGAAAATTGGGACATTTTAGCCTGGCACCCTTCAGACATGCCAGGAATCCCACGACGGCTGGCTGAGCACAGCCTAAATATCCTAAAAGGATTCAAGCCAGTCAAACAGGCTCTTCGGCGATTTTCCGAACCCAAGAGATAGGCAATGGGAGAGGAGCTAGCCAAGCTATTAGAGACTGGATTCATCAGAGACATAAAACATCCGGACTGGCTAGCAAACCTGGTAATGGTACCAAAGAAGGACAAATCCTGGCGCCTGTGTGTCGACTTCAAGGACCTTAACAAGGCTTGCCCAAAGGATCCATTCCCCCTCCCCCGCATCGATCAAATCATCAACGCTACTGCAGGGCACAATTCATTGTGCTTTCTCGATGCATACTCCGGCTACCACCAAATCAAGATGGCAGAGCCAGGCCAAGCCGCAACGGCATTGATCACTCCATATGGACCATTCTGCTTCAACACAATGCCCTTCAGGCTCAAAAACGCCGGTGCAACATATCAGCGCATGATTCAGACATGTCTGGCAAACTAGATCGGTAAAACAGTGGAGGCATACGTAGATGATGTGGTCGTCAAATCCAAGCATGTCAAAACTCTAGTAGACGAGTTGAGGCTCACATTCGACAATCTCCGAACATACGACATTAAGCTCAACCTGGAAAAATGTGTTTTCAGCGTACCAGCCAGAAAGTTCTTGGGCTTCGTTGTATCCGGTAGAGGAATAGAAGCAAACCCAGCCAAGATCCGAGCTCTGTCACAATTGGATATCCCAAAAGACCTCAAGCAAATACAAAAATTGACTGGATGCGTGGCAACTCTAAGCCGCTTTATCTCCCTCTTAGGAGAAAAGGCATTACCCCTTTATCGCCTCCTCCGGTGCACCGAACACTTCGAGTGGACGGATGCCTCCACGGCCGGACTCGAAGAAATCAAAGCCATATTGGCAACAAATCCGGTCCTGGCCGCACCCAATTTGGGCGAACCGATGTTATTATATATTGCGGCAACACATCAAGTTGTAAGCGCGGTGCTCGTCGTCGAACGAGAAACGGACGGACACAAGTTCCCTCTTCAAAACCAAGTTTACTACGTGTCCACTGTCCTAACTCCATGCAAGTCCCGATACCCACATTATCAAAAGATAGCAAACGCGATGTTCATGGCATCCCGGAAGCTGCGGCACTACTTGCAAGAGTGTTCGATAATAGTAGCCTCGGAAGTACCCCTTAATGACATTATAAGCACCCGCTACACAACTGGCCGGATTGCAAAATGGGCCATCGAGCTCCTCCCATTCGACATAACCTATAAGCCACGGCGAGCTATCAAGTCGCAAGTTTTGCCTGACTTCATCGCCGAATGTACTGAAGCCGAACTCCCTAAAGAGTACGGCGCATATTCCAATTGGATCATGCACTTAGACGGCTCCAAAATGTTGGCCGGCCTAGGGGCTGGCGTCGTCCTGACGTCCCTAACCGGAGATACAGTCCAATACGTACTCCAGATAATGTACACGGACTCCAACAACGCACCCGAATACGAGGCCCTTCTACATGGTCTCCGGATGGCAGTCTCCATGGGCATTCAGCGCCTAGAGGTTTGTGGGGATTCCAACCTCGCAATATCCCAAATAAATGGAGACTTTGACGCCAACGATCCGAAAATGGCAGCTTACCGTAACGCCATCTTAAAAATGTTAGCTCGGTTCGAAGGGCTCGAATTTCAGCATATAGCCCGGGATAATAACCAGGCGGCGGACGTATTGGCACGCATCGGCGCATAGCGCGATGCCGTCCCTCCCAACATCTTCCTGGAGCGGCTTTTCAAGCCATCCGTACTATGGGAAGGGGAGTCCGGAAACAACAATCCGGACCCAACCACACCGCCCAACACCGGACACTCTGACATAATCGGTGGTTCTGCCAACGAAATAACACCTTCAGCCCACGAAATAATGGCTGTTATTGCCTCGTGGACCGAGCCATTCCTAGCCTACTTAACTAGGCAGGAACTCCCTGAGGACCAAAACGAGGCCCGCTGCATAGTACGGTGATCTAAAGCCTATAAAGTCCACGAGGAAGAGCTTTATAAGAAAAGCACAACCGGAGTCCTTCAAAGGTGTATCTCCGAAGAGGAAGGGCGAAATCTTCTGGCTGAAATTCATGCTGGACTCGGTGGGCACCATGCCGCAGCCCGGGCCCTTGTAGGAAAGGCCTTTCATACATAATTTTATTGGCCGATGGCCCGGGCAGATGCACAGCACTTAGTCCAACGATGCGTCGGTTGCCAGCTCTTTGCTAATCAAAGCCACATGCCACCCACCGCCCTCAAAACTATACCCATTACCTGGCTGTTCGCGGTCTGGGGGATTGACATGGTTGGACCCCTTAAAGGAGGAACCCACAAGCAAAAATACCTATTGGTCATGGTGTATAAATTCACCAAATGGATAGAGGCCAAGCCAGTTAAGACGGCTGAATCCAGACCCGTGATAGACTTCATATCGGGGGTAGTACACCGTTACGACGTCCCCCATAGCATTATCACTGATAACGGCACGAACTTCACGGCTGACAAGGTTAAACTCTGGTGCAAAAACATGGGCATCAAGCTCGACTACGCTTTAGTCTATCACCCACAAACTAACGGTCAAGTGGAGCGAGCAAATGGTCTAATCATTAGCGGCATCAAACCCAGACTAGTGCGGTCCCTTAAGGAATCTAACACGCACTGGGTAGAGGAGCTCGACTCCGTACTCTGGGGGCTGCGGACCACGCCGTATCGCACGACCGGATTCACACCATTTTTTATGGTATACGGCGCAGAGGCAGATTTGCCCTGCGACATAATTCATGACTCACCTCGCGTGCGCATGTACGAAGAAAGAGAAGCCGAGATGGATCGGCAGGACAGTTTGGACGCCTTAGAGGAGGAGTGCGACATGGCAAAAGCTCGTTCCACATTTTATCAACAGCAGGCTCAAAGATATCAAAGCAGAGATGTACGGGCCAAAGCTTACAATGTTGGCGAACTAGTTCTACGCCTGCCGGACAAGAAAAAGGACAAACTCAAGCCCAAACGGGAAGGGCCCTTCATCATCGACCAAGTCCTGACCGGCGGAGCATACCGTCTATGAAACGCATCGGATAACCGACTCGAGCCAAACCCATGGAACGCAGCCCGTCTCCGAAGATTCTACACCTAGCGTCGGACTCTGAGTTCGTCTCCTTCCCCCGTCCATATTTTATACTTTAACTGTCTTTTATTTCTCTCCTTCTTTCCCCCCTTTTTTTCACAAGCCTTTGAGAGGCTCGCTTGCGTGTTGTTCGCACACACTTGACGTGCTACTCGCACTCATTATACCTGGGGGCTTGTTTAACAGAAGCTTATTTATACGGGCTTTATGCCCAACACTTCCGCACTCATTAGACGTGTCACACTTCCGCATGTACCTTTTATTCACCATTATATGCATCGATATGACTTAAGTTTTGGCCAAGCTGGGTTGCCTGGCTCCTGTGCTTACCCCTACATTCCCGATTGTTCGGCTAGGAGGTAAAGGGAGCACCTCTGCGATTGTTACTGCCAGGTCAGCCGGATGTGTACCTCAGACTGGATGAAGCCAAAAGCTAGCGTTCATAAGGTAATATTCGGTCGGTGAATTGAAAGATGATTTCTTACCTATTTATTTATCTGCCCCAGATGCTTTCCTGCTCTTTTCGCAGTCTGGACATGCACTTTAGGGTATGCCACCCAGGGAAAGGAACCCCTAACGGAACTATTCTCCCTGGAAGATGTTTCTTACTAACCATGTAATATAACATAACTAGTTGGGCACTTGTCTGATAATGCGCTAATGACCCCTACGCCTGGTCTCCACGCATGCCCCGGTTTTTTCTATAACCACGAGGGTATTCGGACACACTCCGGACTGTGGGGTCCCGAGGTTGAAGAGAAAAGGTCCGCTACGACAAACGATCTACAATCCGGCTAGAAGGCATTTTACATGTCATTTTAAATTACATAGTCAAACTGACTGATTGTATTCCTCTTCGATACCATCTAATACACTGTCTAGTTTACAGTCCCACTGGGAATTCTTTGCGGCCAACTCTACTTGGCCGTACACTAAGCTCACAGGGATCTCCTTCCCATCGGGCCCCACAGATCCGACCTCGGCCATGTGGTTTGGGTCAGCCTTCGCATACCGCGTCTTCACCATGGCCTAGGCCTCCCTGGCTCCTTGACGGTAGGCCGATATCTTCCATAACCAGAAGCGCCGCCGTGCTCCCTGAAGCTTCTCCGCAAGCTCTCCAAGACCCTTGGGTAGGGACATGGATGGCCACAAGGCCTGGGCGACTCCACTCATCACCTGCCGAACTCGCTCGTGCAGTTGTAGCAGCTCGAGAAGTAGGTCACCCGTTGAACTGGGCATTTCCTCCACAGGACGACCTGTGAGCATACCTGCAGACATATTTTTGTCAATCGACTTCCTTGCCGAACTCTTGTTTTCAAAAGTTCGCTCAAGCACTTACTATAGATGCCGCGACGAAGCCGCCGATTCTCCTTCATGGAGTCAGACAGCTGGGCCCGAACATCTTTTAGTTCCTCGCCCAGCTGGGTGTTGGCATCTTGGAGCTTATTTTTCTCTTGCCGCACCCTTGTAAGCACCTTCTCGCCGGCCTCTTGCTTGTCCGGATCTACAATCCGGCGTAGTAGCTGTTGCTTGTCCGGATCTAGTCCGACGCCATCTGCAATATTATTGTCAGACTTACACACACGCCACACTTCACAAACTACTTATCTTTCGAAGTATATATTACCGGAGGGGGTCTCTGTGGTTCCCCCTGTGGCGGCTAGTGCGGCCTCAAGTTTGGCCTTGCACTCTTGAAGCTCCTGGGACAGTTGGGTATTCTTTTCTGTAAGATCCTGCATAACAAATGATCCTTAAATCAGTTATTCTAACTATTTCAAGTCTCGGGGGCTACTGGCATATATAAACTGTCAAAATTCACTCACCCGTATGTCTTTCACATACTGCTCCGTGGCTCTGGCTAGACCATCTTGAGCGGCACGGAGGTGCGCATCTCCCGAATCAAAGGCATTCAATGCCTCTGGGGAGAAACACGCATCACGAAGAACTGTCCGGCGGCGCCTGTGATTCATGGCACTCTCCACCTCAGATCTAGTGGTGGAGAGCCTGTCGGCATCCTCCGTTGGAGGAGCATTCGGCGTGCGCCTTGTGTTCGCCTCCCCCTCCGGACCTGGCATTGGAGCCTGGCGGGCGGAGGCTCGATTGGCAACCTCTCCGGACACAGTCCGGCGAGCGCTCTTTCTCCTGAAAAAATCACGAGCGTTAATATGTCTCCCAGGAATATTTCCTTGAAACACGGTGGTGCGCCATACCGTTGCGGCGACGTCTCGATTCGCACCGCACTTCTTTTCTCCCTACTGGGCCGAGCTGCCCCTTGTTGGCCAGCCGTCGCAGGCTCGGCTTCCCGCCTCAGAGGCACCTCCTGTGGGACACCATTGTTATACGGTGATCAGAGATAAGCACGGATGGGTAATGGTATCAAGACTTCGGTCACAGTTACCTGGGAAACCGGAGATATTTCGGGGTAGTCGGCCGTAATGGCGACCAAAGCATTGTCGATGCTAAGTTGGTGGAACACCCCATCGATCAGCTCCACCTTTATGTCCGGATCCTCTTCGGAGGCCGGATCGAGGGACCTTTCTGGGTCCTCGGGTTGTGGAGCCGGGCTGTGTATATCCTCTACGGCCCGGCGCAGTTCCTGCGTCAAAATCACAAAATGAGACACTTAACTTTGGGAATATGGATCGGATAGACAAGTGTCCGCTTACCCAGCTTCGAGGGTTGTTCATGGAAAATCCATTCAATGGACTGGCACGGAGGAAGTCCTCCCCCTCCCCTTTATACAGGCCGGACAGGATCTTCACCAGATCGGCGACCGATCCTGGCCCCTTGCGGCCATGGCGGGTGGCATCATCCTCCCCGTTGAAATCCCACATGGGGTGGCCCCTATATTGGAGCGGCTGCACCCCTCGCATAATGCATGTGGCCATGACCCCAATCATGGTCAATCCGGAATGAGCCAATAATCTTATTCGGCCCATCAGGTACTGGACGTCTCTATCATTCTCCCGTTGAGGGCTCCGCGGACGCCAACTTAGGCGTTTCTTCAGAGGAGCATTATTGAACTCCGAGAGGCCGATCCGAACTGGATCCAGTAGCAGGGCGTCTTCTATATAAAACCATTCCGAAGGCCAGTCTTCGGACGCCTTCTTCGGGGTTCCGGATAGATATCCGGTCCCGGCGATGCGCCATAGTTCGGCTCCGCCCACTTGATATACCGACCCCTCATGAGAACGGGGTACGAGGCATAATAATCTCTTCCATAGTGCAAAATGAGCCTCGACGCCCAAGAACAGCTCGCAAAGGGCCACGAAGCCCGCGATGTGCAGAATGGAGGCAGGCGTAAGGTGGTGCAGCTGGAGGCCATAGAACTCCAGGAGCCCCCGGAGAAACGGATGTATGGGAAATCCGAGTCCTCTTATTAGATAAGGGACGAAGCATACCCGCTCTCCTTTGGAGGGATTGGGGACGCTCTCCGCCTGCTTTCCGCCCTTGTAGGTGGTGAGTCCGGCTCAAACTGGAACCATAAAGGCTGGGGGAAGAAATCCCTCGGTTTGGAGCATCACTAACTCACTATGCAGGACTGAGCATCTCCCCCAATCTCCTGGCTGAGGGCTGGGAGTGCGAGAGGAGGAGCCGCGTCGACTGTCCATGATTGAATGGATTTTTGTCAGAGGCGCTCCGATGAATACTTGCGGAAGGAGGATGGTGTGATTCGGATCTAGATCCTCGTCTCTTTTTGTAGGCAGCTGCGCAGCTAGGGGGTAAAGTGTAAAAATACCCTGGCTTTTCGCATTCGGTTGACACGTGGAAGATGGCCATTATTGGGCATGGAAGCCAAGGAGCGCAGCATTTCTAAGAAGCCGGACACTATTCAACAAGTACATGGAATTTGGAGAAGAACCCGCCTCGCAATGCCGAAGACAATCTACGCGCCGGACTCGTCGTCATTGAAGCCTGGTTCGGGGGCTACTAAGGGAGTCCTGGACTAGGGGGTGTCCGGATAGCCAAACTATCACCGTCGGACGGACTCCAAGACTATGAAGATACAAGATTGAAAACTCCGTCCCATGTCCGGATGGGACTTTCCTTGGCGTGGAAGGCAAGCTTGGCAATACAGATATGTAGATCTCCTACCATTGTAACCGACTCTGTGTAACCCTAGCCCTCTCCGGTGTCTATATAAACCGGAGGGTTTTAGTCCGTAGGACAAACAACAATCATACCATAGGCTAGCTTCTAGGGTTTAGCCTCCTTGATCTCGTGGTAGATCTACTCTTGTACTACCCATATCATCAATATCAATCAAGCAGGAGTAGGGTTTTACCTCCACCGAGAGGGCCCGAACCTGGGTAAAAACATCGTGTCCCTGGTCTCCTATTACCATCCGCCTAGACGCACAGTTCGGGACCCCCTACCCGAGATCCGCCGGTTTTGACACCGACAGCGGGATCTAAACTCCCTTACCTTTGACAGGCCTGGCAAAAGACGTCCGGGCAGGTTAACTGTCCGGCTCCCTTGCCAAAAGACCCAGCGGACGCCCGATTAACGGGGCTGCTGGTTCCGGCACCTCACGTGGTGCCGGAGAAGAAGGCCAAGAAGAAGGCCACGAGAACTCGAAGGAGTTCCCGGCGCCAGGTGTTGTCGAACTCATCGTCCGATGACTCCAAGGCGGACTCCTCCCGTGAAGACAAGGAGGAGGAAAAAGAGGCCTCTCCCCCAGCGGGGGGAGAGAAGAAAAGGAAGGCCGCCCCAACTGGGGAGGCTGGAGGGTCCAACAAGGGAAGGACCCTTCCTCCGGACGACTCCACAAACGCTGACGATGGCGAAGAGGAGTGGCCACCGAGGGCTAAGCCCCTGGCGAAATTGTAAGTGTCCGGCTACGAGAATAACTCATGGCGTTTCATTTGTTGCACAGTATCTCCTAACACCGAATATAACCCTGCAGCCCGCCCAAGGATGAGCTCGATGCTTCAACGAGCGGCTCCCTGGATTCGTCGGACGTGAATAGCACCTCACTTCCGGCTGCCTCCTCTCCTCGTGCTACGGATGACGCCAAGGTGGGGTCCCAAAAGGGGCCTAGCCAGGAGGAGGTGGTCTAGGAGGCGCCGCAAGACAACCTCCCGGACTCCAAGCGCGAGGGGGATAAAACCCCAAAGGGCTCTAAGTCCGGCCCTGGGCCGGACTCCGCACCGGAACCTTCACTGGTTCCAGAGTCCGGCAGGCGGCCCATTAGTAAGAAGGGCGAGACTGCGACATCGGTAACCTCCATCCAACCGGAGGCACCGGATAATTTTCTGGAGGCGCTTAACGGCGCCTCCATCGATGAGGAACACCGCACTATTATGAGTGTGGTGAACCAGAAAGTTCAGTCCGCCAAGAGCGGGCTGACTGAAGCCTGTGCCAGCCTTCTAACAGGCTTTGAGGTATGTATTTAAGATATGTAAAAATATTACCGCATAGACAGTAGCCCCTGATGCTTAGTTTGGTATTCGGAAAGAAAAGCTGAACTGAGGATCTAAAAAGATGTACGCAGGAGTCTAACATAACTATGTCAATATGGGGAATGCAGGCTGCGCTGCTGACCTCTGCCAAACTGACTGCGGAGGTCAATGCATTTAAGTAGAGCCTCGAGCGGTTCGAGAACGAGCTCGGCCTTGCCAAAAAGCAGCTCGAGGACAAGGAAGGTAAGCAATACCTTATGGAAGTATATAAAAGATGTGGTTGCAAAAAATGACAGGAATAACGTGAGTATTGCAGGGGCCACGAACGAGGTGGTGACCCTGAAGGAACCGATCTCCAAGGTCGAAATCAATGCGGCCGCGGAGCGGACCGAGAGAGAGAAACAAGAGGCGCGGGTGGCGCAGGTGCGGCAAGAGCTCCAGGCTCTCGTGCAAAAACACGAGAGTTTGGAGCGTGACTCAAAGACTCGAGAGTTCGAGCTCGCCTCGGCCCTTGAGAGCGCCAAAGCCGCTAAGGCCGAAGCCCAAAAAGCCCTCCAGGAAATTGAGGCATTGAAGAGGATAGCAGCGGGTAAGGCATTCTTTATGCAAAGCAAGCACGTGAAAGTGAATTATCTATTACTTACCCGAATCCGGAGCTCTCCAGGAGCATTCGCAGATCTGCCCTGCAGTGTGTCCGATGCTGCCGTGTTCTAACGAGCCGAGGAGGGGAGCTCAACAGAGAAGGTGTTCTGGTCTCAGTATGCTGAGGCCGGACATCCGGTTCCCTTGAGCGACCAGCTGAAGCAGCTGGTCGAGCTGCATAAGGTGGCCGAACAGGCCATGAAGGGCCTCATAGTTTGGCTGTGGCCTAAGGAAGCCATGCCTAGGAGCTACTTCATGCTGGTGAGGCGGCTAGTGGACACCTGTCCATGGATTGAAGTCGTCAAGCGCTCCGTCTGCATCGAAGGTGCCTGTAGGGCCCTTGCCCGTGCTAAAGTGCACTGGGGCAAGATGGACGCTAAGAAGCTTGTGACGGACAGGCAACTGCCGGGTAGGGAGTATCGCAAGCCCGAGATGTATTATGAGGGCGTCCTGAAGCGGGTGAATGCTCGAAAGATGTAATTTTTGAGTAAACTCGCATTTGTTATCCCGTACGCTAAAAACTTATTCATATGCGCTAAGCAACGCTTGTGAATTTAAAATATTACCTTCTGTGCGGCCATTTATTAAATTTGAGAGATGGCGAGTCGTCGGCTTCTGCCCTCATGCCACGAGTGCTGGGGTGTTCGGGATAAACTTGAGCACTCTTTTTCCCATTCTTGGGTCCTTCGAGGGAGGCGCTCAACACAACAAACGAGGCAACCAGACTATAATGGTTGAACACTCTCACTTAGCCATAGAATTCTATAATTTTAAATTTCGACGAAGCCCCTAGTTGTCGTGGGGGGTGCGAGCACCTATGGGGCAGGGCCCCTTTTCGGTTCGGCAGGGGGGCGGAGAGCGCACGAAGAGCAGATCGAGGCGAAGCGCGCGAGGGATTTTACCCAGCTTCGGAGCTCTCCGGAGAGATAAAACTCCTACTGCTGCTTTGTGTTTCTATATTGTTCTTGCTTGAGAGTGTGGGTGCCCTCAGTCGCTAACCGAACCCCTTCTACATGCGCATGGGCCTCCTTTTTATAGGCTAAAGGGGTCACCGACAGGTGGCAGCGTAGAAAGAGGGGTAGAAGAGTAAAAACGCAGGTTGGTACAGCTACCTGTACAGTGTTATCATACCTAACCCTGGCGGCAGGGGACAAGGGCATTAATTGCCCGTCTGTGTCGCCTAAACAGTACCGAAAGGGACCGCTAGGGACGCCACCGTTTGCCACGATGGTTATCTTGCCAGCGCCTGATTGCCACCTCGCACCCCTAGCTGCACGGCCTCCTGCCACGTGTGCTTGGGAGGGTCCCAGAGCGACACGTTGGCAGGTGTGCTGGAGCGCGGGCGTGAAGTGGGGGTTTCCCGCGGCAAGCTCCTTGCCGCGGTCGTCGTCTTGTCGTGTTCGGGAGCTTGTCGCTCACCGGGCCTTGCCGGGGCGCACGGTGCGTCGCGGCAAGTTTTCTTGGAATGCCTTAAGTGGCCTTCCCGGCAAGCTCCTCTTGCCGGGGTCTTGTCTTCTTGCCGGGGCCTTGGTTGGCCTTCCCGGCAAGCTCCTCTTGCCGGGGCCTTGGTTTGAGTACTTTGTTCTTGAATGGTCTTCAAAGTAGCCGCGGAGGATCTTGGCGGACGCCCGGCAAGCCCTGCCGCGGGTCGCTGCAACTGCCCGTGCACAAGTTCGGGATACTAAGGTACCCCTACTTTAGTACACCGACAGGAGCCCCCGGGCCTGGGCCAGACACGGTGCCGAGCGCTGTTGGGCCAGGCCCAAAACAGTGCATGGGCACGCGCGGCCTAGGTCACACTAAATCCGACTCCGTACCCACCACGCCCTCTCGTAACGGCACGCGTCAAACGCGGCGTCGTGGGAGAGATCGTGGGTAATTCTTTAATCCAGGAAATGCGTAACGTCCGCCCCCTGTTTATAAGCAGGGGAAACAGGGTCGTTCCCCCACCTTCGCCACTTGTAGTTCCTTCTTCAGAAAGCTCCGCCGCTCCCCTCCGCTTCCCAAGCCGAAAGAGAGCCGCGTTCCGCCGTCGCCGCCGCCGTCGCCGCCAACCTCTTCCACTGTTTCCGCCATGGTTCCGAAGACTGGGAAGAGCGTGAAGTCGGCCGAGGCGCTGCGGCTGGAGGC
>NC_041383.1:18315020-18319317 GCF_002162155.2 Triticum dicoccoides
TCTATCTCTTCTGGTCGGCCGAGACGCGGGCGCATCCGCACACGCAGGTACTTTCCGCCGAAGCTTCTACTTTGAAAAAGTGTCCCAGGGGATACTATTTCTTTCCGGTGTTCTTCTATTGTGGGCTCTGCCCACCTTTTTCTGATTTCCTCTGCGACATCATGAATACCTACGGGTTTCATCTTCTTGATTTCACCCCCACCGCCGTTCTGACAATGGCGGTTTTCGCACACCTCTGCGAGAACTTCATTGGCATCCACCCAAATGTTGCTCTTTTTCGCCACTATTTCACCCCCCGAGCCGAGAAAGGAGAGCCATTGGCTGGCGGAATCGCCTGGACCTCACGAATCGGCATGAAGGAGGTGTATCTGGTGGGCAAGCTCCGCAGCAAGTGGGATGAGTGGAGGGCGGAGTGGTGCTGGATCGTTGACGCCAATCCGCAGCCATTCACCAACCTGCGCCAGACCCGGGTAGTGCGCGGCGGCGACTGGAGCGCTCTGTCGCCAGACGACGCCAGGCTGAAGATTGCCACTACCCGAATCCTCCGGCTCAGGCTTGCCGGGCTCACAATGGGGGCAGTTGGCGCGGATTTCCTTCGCCGTCGCATCGCCCCTCTGCAGAAGAGGGGGAGGCCCGCCTGGCTGTTTGGCGGCCCGGCGGATATCATGAGGCTGCGTCCAGGCCTCAACTTCAACTTCACAGTTCTGGAGCTTGACGGGATGCTGAAGGAGCTGTTCAAGCATGACGCCAACCATCCAGAGTGGTTCAGGCTGCCGCGGGGCGTCATCCCATTGTGCAACAACTCCCAGCGCGATCGCATCTGCGCAATGATGCCAGAGTGCGACTCGCACAGGATAAGCCCAACTTGGATGGAGCCCGCCGACGACGTCGTGCGGCAATTCTTCGATGGCTTGACGGAGGTAGCAGTCAATGCCGATGAGCAGAGGCTCCTCACCCGCGACACCACCGACGACGAGATGCGGTACATCGCCACCAGGGCTGAAGAGGCGGCGGCAGCCGCCGCCGCGGGCGAGTTTGGCTTCACGTTGGAGGAGGCAGAGGCAGCCGAGGTGGCAAGCCTTGCCAACCGGGAGGACCTTGCCGGAGGGGTCGTTGGCAAGGGGGAGCCCGAGGCCGAAGCGAGCGAGCCCGCCGAGGGCGCGAGCGGCCAGCCGTCCTCGAGCAGCTTGCCGCAGGCAGAACCCCCAGCGCACCCCCAATTCCAACCAAGAGGGCGCCTCCGTCGAGTTGGAGACACAGCAGAGCGGCAAGCAGGCCAACAGCCGCAGCGTCGTGGGACGCGCTCCACCGCGGCAAGTACCGTTGCCGCGGGAGCGTCTCAGGCCGTGCCGGCAACTGAGGCGGGGTCTTCCCGGGCTGCCACGCCCGATCCTGCCGCAGCTCCCGGCAAACGTCCAAGGGAGCCTACTCCTCCGCCTCGCCACGCAGAAAGGGTACCGGATTTTGACCTCTCTGCGCTGAGTTCCGACGAGGAGGAAGAAGAGGAGGAGGAGTAAGGCTTTCTTCACATTGTACTTGTTTTTCTTTTGATCTTTGTTGCTGCTTGTCTTGTATCTGATTTGCTTCCCCCTGAATCCCTGTTCCATTTCAGGACTCTGGCCGAGAGAGCGGCGAAGAGGGTCAAGATTCCTGTGGTTGTCATCGAGGACGATCCTGCTGTGATGGCAGAAGACACATCCGAGACTACCCTGACGGACCCGATTCCTTCTCCTCGCAGCAGCCCCCAGCAGAGCCCCCAGCGTAAGTGTTTAGTTCACTTCCTGTTGTGGGGCGCGCATGGGTGTTTCTTCTTTTGCTGACATCTTGATTGTTGACTTGCTCGTGTAGGAGCAGAGCAACCCATCAGGAGGAACCAGAAGCCGCTCCAGAGGTGCTGTCTGCTTCAACTACGCCGCCAAGGGGCGATTTTCCAACAAGGGAGCGCTCTCCGGCAAGGGAGCAGTCCCCGACAAGGGGCAGTTCCCCGGCGAGGGGCGGGACCAGCGAGCCTTTAGTGGTGGAGCCCACGGTCACAGAGCCCAGCACAGGTAATTCTCCTTGTCAGAAATTTTCCCCTTGGGCTTCTCTTCTTCTGATCTTCTTTTTGAATCTTTGCTTGACTTTTTCTTCCTCTTCCTGTCTTCTGATCCCCCTCTCATAGATCCGATGGAGACTGAGGCCACCGGTGAGGAAGGCGCACGCGGCAATACTGAAGATGCCGCCACGGACGAGGAGGAGGCCAGCACTGATGAACCCGCCGATGAAGAAGCCGCCAAGGCTGCTGGCGCAGGAGCTGGCGAGGGGTCCGGCAATCATACTGGCAACCCTGAGGGTGCAGGAGCGCAGGGTGCTACACCGACTGCCGACCCCTCCGCCGCTGATGCAGTGTCGGGCTCCGAGGAGCCCCAGCCAGGTGCCTACTTAAAGGCCGGCGAGGGCGTATACATCAAGCTTCCCTGGGCGTCGAGTTCCAGGGCGCCGGTCGAAGGAGAAGAGTTTGACGGAGAAGTACTCGCCTCTGCTGGGCTGGCGGTGGTTGACGCACCCAGCAGCAGCAGTGGCGAGTCCGAGGAGGAGCAGTTGCTCCGGAAGTTGGTGTCACTCTACCGCGCCCGTCAAGCGAAGCTTGAGTCCCGGGAAGCGCTTGTCGCGTGGGCGGGAATTGACATAGAAAAGCATGCGGAGGAGCTCAAAAGCCGCAACCAGGAGGCCCTCCGATCCATTGCGGAGGAAAGGGAGCAACTTGACGAGGCGAAGAAAGCGTTCATCCTGGAAAAGGCTGAAGCCGAGGAGCAGCAGACGCTCGCCGCCGAGGAGCTGTCCAGGCGGGAAGGTGAACTGACACAGAAAAAGGTTAATCTGGACAGCCATGAGGAGGAGCTCGAGGCCCGGGAGCAGTCACTTGGCGGGGCACTCAAGGAGGCGAAGGATGCCGCCGCGGCTGCTGAGGCCGCCAAGAAGGAGTTAGAGGTAAAGGTGATGCAGTTGGAGGCGGACGTGAAAGGGAAGAATGAAGAGTTTGCCACACTCCAGCGTGAACGCGAGAAGGATGCACTTGCCCATGGCGATCTACAAGTTCGACTCGCCGAGAAGATCAAGGAACTGAACGCCGCCAAGGACTCAAGCGCTGATCTGAAGCTGAAGCTGGCTACCTTGACGGAGACGCTGGATGCCGCCAAGAGGCGAGAGGATGACTTGAAGAAAGAGGTCAAGGGCAACAAAGAACTGCTGACGAGGGCTGCCGAGACTCAGAACACCTTCAAGGTCACGGTGGAGCTCTGGACGGAGGGCCTCGTCAACATCGCTGCATCCATCGACGAGGAGCTGGCGGAACTGGACTTGGCGGGCTTTGGGTACTCCACTGACAAAAATCTCCCGCCCAGCGCCAAGCTTACTTTTTTCTTCAAGGGCGTGGTGACGGCCCTCCAGCAACTCTGGGAAAGGATCCCGAAGAAGCTGGCGGACGAGTCGCGCGCAATCTGCGCCAAGGTCTTGGAGAAGGTGTTGGTGAAGATACTCTTCCACAACCCGGGCCTCGACCTCACCCGTGTCCTCAAGAAGCTGCCGGCGGGTGCCGATCTTGAAGAACTCAAAGCCATTGTCGCACCCATCGTGGACAAGGTGAATGAGGTCAAGAGGGTTGACGGCGAGCGCGTGGATTAGACCATCTTTCTTCTCCTTTCCTTGTCGCTGTTTATCTAAGTCATGAGAACAATTTAGTCAGTGCCACAACAAGTTACTTTTGTAATATAACTTTATTCTGGGCAATGCTTGCTAT
Organism: Triticum dicoccoides; assembly: GCF_002162155.2. Lineage (NCBI taxonomy): Eukaryota > Viridiplantae > Streptophyta > Magnoliopsida > Poales > Poaceae > Triticum > Triticum dicoccoides. Next base: position 18,318,799 of record NC_041383.1, read on the forward strand.
GCTATCTCCTTTACTTGGTCCTTTCTTTGTATGTTTTTACCCCACGCTTTCAGGGAACTTGCCGGCACGGGCACGCTTGCCGCGAGTGCTGAGTGCGGAACATCAGCAGCTTGCTGGCGGTGCCGGAGCACGCTTGCCGCGAGTGCTGAGTGCGGAACATCAGCAGCTTGCTGGCGGTGCTAGTTCCGGCAAGAAACCTTGCCGCAACTAGTTGCAGCACACTTAAGTTGTTGAGCGGACTCGAAACAACGTAAGGGCGCTAGCGGCTCACTTAAGTTACCGAGCGGACTCGAAGCAAAGTAAGGGCGCTAGCAGCTCACTTAAGTTGTTGAGCCGACTCGAAACAAAGTAAGGGCGCAACTAGCTACGAGGAGGTTCCTCTGCGCATAGGTTTTCCATACAAAGCACAGTCGTTCAAGGAGGATAGCTTAAAATTTTAAGAAATGATCATGCTCAAACTTTGGCAACTTAGCTTTTCTGTCGTCTGTGTCCCGGCAAGGCCATACTTCTTTGAACGAC